>NW_027462371.1:0-55750 GCF_050947455.1 Rhinoderma darwinii
TGCCATTTGCCAAGCCAGTGTCCGTGTGTGAATACGCTTTTAGAAGGGGCTCATCCCCATTGCATCCAACTTGCAATACAGGCAGCCTTTGTAGTAGTGGTAGTAGTAGTACTACAAGGCCCAGCATTCCCTGAGTGCACTGCAGCGAGGCTGATTGAAATTCTCATTCATTGCCATTTGCCAAGCCAGTGTCGTGTGTGAATACGCTTTTAAAAGGGGCTCATCCCTGGCCGTTATTAACAGGATAACAATCCAACTTGCCATACAGGCAGCCTAGAAGTACTACAACGCCCAGCATTCCCTGAGTGCACTGCAGCGAGGCTGATTGAAATTCTCATTCATTGCCATTTGCCAAGCCAGTGTCCGTGTGTGAATACGCTTTTAAAAGGGGCTCATCCCTGGAATAACAATCCAACTTGCCATACAGGCAGCCTAGTAGTACTACAAGGCCCAGCATTCCCTGAGTGCACTGCAGCGAGGCTGATTGAAATTCTCATTCATTGCCATTTGCCAAGCCAGTGTCCGTGTGTGAATACGCTTTTAGAAGGGGCTCATCCCCATTGCATCCAACTTGCAATACAGGCAGCCTTTGTAGTAGTGGTAGTAGTAGTACTACAAGGCCCAGCATTCCCTGAGTGCACTGCAGCGAGGCTGATTGAAATTCTCATTCATTGCCATTTGCCAAGCCAGTGTCCGTGTGTGAATACGCTTTTAAAAGGGGCTCATCCCTGGCCGTTATTAACAGGATAACAATCCAACTTGCCATACAGGCAGCCTAGAAGTACTACAACGCCCAGCATTCCCTGAGTGCACTGCAGCGAGGCTGATTGAAATTCTCATTCATTGCCATTTGCCAAGCCAGTGTCCGTGTGTGAATACGCTTTTAAAAGGGGCTCATCCCTGGAATAACAATCCAACTTGCCATACAGGCAGCCTAGTAGTACTACAAGGCCCAGCATTCCCTGAGTGCACTGCAGCGAGGCTGATTGAAATTCTCATTCATTGCCATTTGCCAAGCCAGTGTCCGTGTGTGAATACGCTTTTAAAAGGGGCTCATCCCTGGAATAACAATCCAACTTGCCATACAGGCAGCCTAGTAGTACTACAAGGCCCAGCATTTCCTGAGTGCACTGCAGCGAGGCTGATTGAAATTCTCATTCATTGCCATTTGCCAAGCCAGTGTCCGTGTGTGAATACGCTTTTAGAAGGGGCTCATCCCCATTGCATCCAACTTGCAATACAGGCAGCCTTTGTAGTAGTGGTAGTAGTAGTACTACAAGGCCCAGCATTCCCTGAGTGCACTGCAGCGAGGCTGATTGAAATTCTCATTCATTGCCATTTGCCAAGCCAGTGTCCGTGTGTGAATACGCTTTTAAAAGGGGCTCATCCCTGGAATAACAATCCAACTTGCCATACAGGCAGCCTAGTAGTACTACAAGGCCCAGCATTCCCTGAGTGCACTGCAGCGAGGCTGATTGAAATTCTCATTCATTGCCATTTGCCAAGCCAGTGTCCGTGTGTGAATACGCTTTTAGAAGGGGCTCATCCCATTGCATCCAACTTGCAATACAGGCAGCCTTTGTAGTAGTGGTAGTAGTAGTACTACAAGGCCCAGCATTCCCTGAGTGCACTGCAGCGAGGCTGATTGAAATTCTCATTCATTGCCATTTGCCAAGCCAGTGTCCGTGTGTGAATACGCTTTTAGAAGGGGCTCATCCCTGGAATAACAATCCAACTTGCCATACAGGCAGCCTAGTAGTACTACAAGGCCCAGCATTCCCTGAGTGCACTGCAGCGAGGCTGATTGAAATTCTCATTCATTGCCATTTGCCAAGCCAGTGTCCGTGTGTGAATACGCTTTTAAAAGGGGCTCATCCCTGGAATAACAATCCAACTTGCCATACAGGCAGCCTAGTAGTACTACAAGGCCCAGCATTCCCTGAGTGCACTGCAGCGAGGCTGATTGAAATTCTCATTCATTGCCATTTGCCAAGCCAGTGTCCGTGTGTGAATACGCTTTTAAAAGGGGCTCATCCCTGGAATAACAATCCAACTTGCCATACAGGCAGCCTAGTAGTACTACAAGGCCCAGCATTCCCTGAGTGCACTGCAGCGAGGCTGATTGAAATTCTCATTCATTGCCATTTGCCAAGCCAGTGTCCGTGTGTGAATACGCTTTTAGAAGGGGCTCATCCCCATTGCATCCAACTTGCAATACAGGCAGCCTTTGTAGTAGTGGTAGTAGTAGTACTACAAGGCCCAGCATTCCCTGAGTGCACTGCAGCGAGGCTGATTGAAATTCTCATTCATTGCCATTTGCCAAGCCAGTGTCCGTGTGTGAATACGCTTTTAGAAGGGGCTCATCCCTGGAATAACAATCCAACTTGCCATACAGGCAGCCTAGTAGTACTACAAGGCCCAGCATTCCCTGAGTGCACTGCAGCGAGGCTGATTGAAATTCTCATTCATTGCCATTTGCCAAGCCAGTGTCCGTGTGTGAATACGCTTTTAGAAGGGGCTCATCCCCATTGCATCCAACTTGCAATACAGGCAGCCTTTGTAGTAGTGGTAGTAGTAGTACTACAAGGCCCAGCATTCCCTGAGTGCACTGCAGCGAGGCTGATTGAAATTCTCATTCATTGCCATTTGCCAAGCCAGTGTCCGTGTGTGAATACGCTTTTAGAAGGGGCTCATCCCCATTGCATCCAACTTGCAATACAGGCAGCCTTTGTAGTAGTGGTAGTAGTAGTACTACAAGGCCCAGCATTCCCTGAGTGCACTGCAGCGAGGCTGATTGAAATTCTCATTCATTGCCATTTGCCAAGCCAGTGTCCGTGTGTGAATACGCTTTTAAAAGGGGCTCATCCCTGGCCGTTATTAACAGGATAACAATCCAACTTGCCATACAGGCAGCCTAGAAGTACTACAACGCCCAGCATTCCCTGAGTGCACTGCAGCGAGGCTGATTGAAATTCTCATTCATTGCCATTTGCCAAGCCAGTGTCCGTGTGTGAATACGCTTTTAAAAGGGGCTCATCCCTGGAATAACAATCCAACTTGCCATACAGGCAGCCTAGTAGTACTACAAGGCCCAGCATTCCCTGAGTGCACTGCAGCGAGGCTGATTGAAATTCTCATTCATTGCCATTTGCCAAGCCAGTGTCCGTGTGTGAATACGCTTTTAAAAGGGGCTCTGAAATGTCTGGGAAAAAAAAGGTTGTGAAAGGACGGGGTAGAGGAAGAAACACCCATGCCGTCTCCTCTTCCAGTCCAAATGTTGGAATTGTTGGTGCCAGACCCAGTAGCAGCATTTGTGGCACAAGACATGTGCCCAGTTCCACTAGTAGCAGCTGCCATGTGCCTGCTAGTAGTAGTATCAGCAAGCCAGACTTGTCCATCTCCTCCGGTGGGCGGGTTACTTTAGACAATACGGCCATTGTGGACTGGTTGGCTGGCTCGCGGTCATCTCAGCAGGAAGACTCTGACGATCTGGCTTCAAGCCAGGTTTCGTTGGATTCCAGATCCTCTACAGTTCCTTGGCACGGTGACAGTAGTAATATAGGTATTTCTAGCGTTTCCATTCCATCATCTATGTCTTCGCTCCCCCTTCCTAGCGGGAAGCCATCTTTCCTGAGAGTCCTAAGAGACATCTCCTCGGGTGCGAAGGAAGATACTGAACAACATAGTGATGATGATGATTTGTTTTCCGCGAGTCAGCCAACGGAGTGTGTTGCGGCGGTGGTGGAGGTGGAAGCGGTGACCGAGACGCATAGCTGCGGTAGTGGGGGTGTTGGTGGTGGTAGCCGTGGTGGCAGACGCAGTAATGAGGGGGGGCATGGAGCCCGCCATGATGTCACATCACATTCACAACACAGTGACAGAAGTGGCGGGGATGATGAGGAAGGCTATGATGATGATGTTGTTTTAGACAGGACGTGGGAACCAGGTGACGAGGTGATGACGGCGTCAGAGGAGGAGGGTAGTAGTGGCGGCACTGGATGTGATAAACAGCCAAGCCGAGGTAGGGGCAGAAGTCAATCTGCAAAACGTTGCAGCGGTAGGGTCAGCTCAGGAGCCGGTGACGGCGACACAGATGCTGGTGTAGGTTCCCGAAAAAAGCCTGCCAGACAAGGGGCAAGCTCGGGTGGTTGTGGTGGTGGTGGTGGTGGTGGACGTGGTACTACCTCTTTACGGTACTCTGCCGTGTGGCAATTTTTCTGTACCTTCCCAGAGGAGGAAAACATGGCACAGTGCCGTATCTGCAAGCAGAAAGTAAGGCGTGGGTAGGGCAGCAATGTAGGAACTACTGCTCTACGTAAACACATGGAACGGCATCACAAGGCCATGTAGGACAATCAACATGCCCCACCATCATGTACATCTAATGAAGACCCCTCTTCCGCTGCTGCTGCTGCTCCGAGTCCCTGTCATCTAAGTAGTAGCCAGGCCTTATCCACCATGTCGTTGTCATCATCATCATCACTGTCATCTAGTGCTCCTCCTATGTCCCGTCAGTTATCCATTACGGAATCGTTGTCCAATAAGCAACAATATATACCCAGTCATCCACTTGTCGTGCGGCTTAATTCACACCTGGCAAAGTTGTTGGTGGTGCAGTCGCTGCCATACCACCTGGTCGACTCCGCCGGCTTCAAGCAATTGATGGCGTGCGCTCAGCCTAGGTGGCGAATACCTAGCCGACATTACTTCTCCAAAACAGCTGTCCCTGCCTTGCACAAGCATGTGGAGGAAAAGGTGTCCAAGTCCTTGCAATTATCCGTGTGCAGCAGGGTACATGCCACCGTCGACACGTGGAGCAGCAACTATGGGCAGGGACAGTACATGTCTTTCACGGCCCACTGGGTCAATATTTTGCAGTCCGATGCACCACCGCAGCAATGCCAGGCATTACCACCTCCACGCTTGTATGTTTCTAGTTCAACTCCGGACACCAGGCGCCTACCATCCTTCTCCTCCTACTCCTCCTCCTCCTCCTTGCCTTCCTCCTTGGAGGTCTTCCCGTCCCCGACAGGACACAGCGTATCTTCCACTCCTCCTCCCTCCTCTTTTCATAGGTGCAAGGTGAAGCGCCACAACGCTGTCTTACACCTGCTGAGCCTGGGCGAGAAAAGCCACACAGGGCAGGAGCTGCTGCTGTGCATCAAGGAGGAAATCGCACGCTGGCTGTCTCCTCTGAAACTCACACTGGGCAATGTTGTCTCTGATAACGGCAAGAACGTTGTGGCTGCACTGCGTCTAGGTCACCTGACACATGCTCCTTGCATGGCACATGTGATCAATCTGGTCATAACACGCTTCTTAAAGTCATATGTTGGTTTGAAGGGTGTGCTGGCCATGTCCAGGAGGGTTTGCGTTCGCTTTAGACGTTCGTATGCATTTAAGCACGCCCTCCTGGACTTGCAGCGTCAAAACAATCTCCCAGAACACAGCCTGATTTGCGACGTTCCAACACGATGGAATTCCACCCTGCACATGTTGGACCGTCTGTACGAACAGCGGAAAGCCGTGAATGATTTCCTGATGCAGCAGACGGGCAGCGTTTGGAGCCAGTGTAATTTCGAGCTCAGGCACTGGCAGCTGGTTAGAGACGCATGTCGCGTTTTGAGGCCCTTTGAAGAGGCCACACGATTTGTGAGCCGTGACGCTAGCGGAATGAACGATGTTATGCCGCTGATATTCATTATGGAGCAAACGCTCACAGCGATGATTCAGCAAAGGATGGAGGAAGGATCACATCTGGCTATGGATGTTGAGGAGGAGGAGGAGGATGAGGAAACAGGACCTGAAGAGGAGCTGGATTTGGAGATGGAATCACAGGAAGGGATAGGGGACGAGGCAGCCGCACAACATGACAGTGATGGTGGTGATGACGAGTCTGACGACGACCTTGATGATGGACAACCATGGCAGTATGGGGCGGAGATGGAACCAACCGGGCCCTCTGAAACGCTGGCCAGGATGGCGAGCTGTATGCTTCGTTACTTGCGCGCTGACTGTCGTATTGTTAGCATGAAGCAAAGAGATGACTACTGGATAGCCACACTTTTAGACCCTCGGTATAAAGCCAGAATGGGGGAGTTTTTTGCGCCTTCCGAGAGGGAGGCAAAATTGGCTTATTATAGAGAGAAGCTATGCAGCCAGCTTGTCATGGCTTTCAAACGGCAGACACCCGCTGCAAGCATGTCTGACCGGGGGGCCACTCTCCGCTCCCCACTGTCTCATCGTTCCACCGCCTCTGGCAGAGCTACCTCTGCAATAGGCGGCAGCCGTGGCAGCAGCGGCAGCAGCAGCAGCAGCAGCAGCCAATTCAGTTTGGAAAATATGATGACAACATTTTTACATCCAATACCCCGACCTGACACACATCGTAGCACTAGTCACCAAAGGGATGTTCACCATCTCCAGGTGCAGCACCTAAACAACCAGGTTCACTCGTACTTGGACTGTGCCCTTTCTCCGTCAGAAATGCTGATCCCAGACCCCATGGACTTCTGGGTCAGCAGATTGGATCATTGGCAAGAACTGGCCCAGTTTGCCATGGGTGTACTGTCTTGTCCACCCTCCAGTGTAGCGTCAGAGAGGGTATTCAGCGCAGCAGGGGGCTTCGTCACCCCTAAGCGAACAAGATTGTCCGCCAACAGCTTGGAAAATCTCACGTTTCTGAAAATGAATCAAGCGTGGATCGGTGAGGATTTTAAAACCCCTGTGCCTGATGCCACTGATTAGATCTTACATTGCTGCTGCTGCTGCCGCCTGCTACTGCCGCCTGCTACTATGGGATTCTGTCCTGTCCACTCTTTTTTTAATGTGCCGCTGTTGGTGCTGCAGCTGCTACTACTTCTACCACCAATCCACCCCAGTGCCGTCTGCTACAAGCAGGCCTGCCCCACCAGAGGGCTTTGTCCTGTGACTCTCCAGTCTCTTTTTTTAATGTGCTGCTACTACTGCTACTACTGCTTGCACCCTTGCTGTCTGTGTTGGCTAGTACCTCTACTACCACCAATACACCTACACTGCCATCTGCTACAAGCAGGCCTGAGGCCTGCCCCACTACAGGGCTTTGTCCTCCTGTGACTGTCCAGTCTCTTTTTTTAATGTGCTGCTACTACTGCTACTACTGCTTGCACCCTTGCTGTCTGTGTTGGCTACCTCGACTACTACCACCAATACACCTCCACTGCCGCCCGTCTGCTACAAGCAGGCCTGAGGCCTGCCCCACCACAGGGCTTTGTCCTCCTGTGACTGTCCAGTCTCTCTTTTTTTTAATGTGCTGCTACTACTGCTACTACTGCTTGCACCCTTGCTGTCTGTGTTGGCTACCTCTAATACCACCAATACACCTACACTGCCGCCCGTCTGCTACAAGCAGGCCTACCCCACCACAGGGCTATGTCCTGTGACTGTCGTCCAGTCTCTTTTTTTAATGTGCTGCTGCTACTACCAGTCCTACCACCCTTGCTGTCTGTGTTGGCTAGTCTACCTCTACTACCACCAATACACCTCCACTGCCGTCTGCTACAAGCAGGCCTGAGGCCTGCCCCACCACAGGGCTTTGCCCTCCTCTGACTGTCCAGTCTCTTTTTTTAATGTGCTGCTACTACTGCTACTACTGCTTGCACCCTTGCTGTCTGTGTTGGCTACCTCGGCTACTACCAGTCTACCACCAATACACCTCCACTGCCGCCCGTCTGCTACAAGCAGGCCTGAGGCCTGCCCCACCACAGGGCTTTGTCCTCCTGTGACTGTCCAGTCTCTCTTTTTTTTAATGTGCTGCTACTACTGCTACTACTGCTTGCACCCTTGCTGTCTGTGTTGGCTACCTCTAATACCACCAATACACCTACACTGCCGCCCGTCTGCTACAAGCAGGCCTACCCCACCACAGGGCTATGTCCTGTGACTGTCGTCCAGTCTCTTTTTTTAATGTGCTGCTGCTACTACCAGTCCTACCACCCTTGCTGTCTGTGTTGGCTAGTCTACCTCTACTACCACCAATACACCTCCACTGCCGTCTGCTACAAGCAGGCCTGAGGCCTGCCCCACCACAGGGCTTTGCCCTCCTCTGACTGTCCAGTCTCTTTTTTTAATGTGCTGCTACTACTGCTACTACTGCTTGCACCCTTGCTGTCTGTGTTGGCTACCTCGACTACTACCACCAATACACCTCCACTGCCGCCCGTCTGCTACAAGCAGGCCTGAGGCCTGCCCCACCACAGGGCTTTGTCCTCCTGTGACTGTCCAGTCTCTCTTTTTTTTAATGTGCTGCTACTACTGCTACTACTGCTTGCACCCTTGCTGTCTGTGTTGGCTACCTCTAATACCACCAATACACCTACACTGCCGCCCGTCTGCTACAAGCAGGCCTACCCCACCACAGGGCTATGTCCTGTGACTGTCGTCCAGTCTCTTTTTTTAATGTGCTGCTGCTACTACCAGTCCTACCACCCTTGCTGTCTGTGTTGGCTAGTCTACCTCTACTACCACCAATACACCTCCACTGCCGTCTGCTACAAGCAGGCCTGAGGCCTGCCCCACCACAGGGCTTTGCCCTCCTCTGACTGTCCAGTCTCTTTTTTTAATGTGCTGCTACTACTGCTACTACTGCTTGCACCCTTGCTGTCTGTGTTGGCTACCTCGGCTACTACCAGTCTACCACCAATACACCTCCACTGCCGCCCGTCTGCTACAAGCAGGCCTGAGGCCTGCCCCACCACAGGGCTTTGTCCTCCTGTGACTGTCCAGTCTCTCTTTTTTTTAATGTGCTGCTACTACTGCTACTACTGCTTGCACCCTTGCTGTCTGTGTTGGCTACCTCTAATACCACCAATACACCTACACTGCCGCCCGTCTGCTACAAGCAGGCCTACCCCACCACAGGGCTATGTCCTGTGACTGTCGTCCAGTCTCTTTTTTTAATGTGCTGCTGCTACTACCAGTCCTACCACCCTTGCTGTCTGTGTTGGCTAGTCTACCTCTACTACCACCAATACACCTCCACTGCCGTCTGCTACAAGCAGGCCTGAGGCCTGCCCCACCACAGGGCTTTGCCCTCCTCTGACTGTCCAGTCTCTTTTTTTAATGTGCTGCTACTACTGCTACTACTGCTTGCACCCTTGCTGTCTGTGTTGGCTACCTCGGCTACTACCAGTCTACCACCAATACACCTCCACTGCCGCCCGTCTGCTACAAGCAGGCCTGAGGCCTGCCCCACCACAGGGCTTTGTCCTCCTGTGACTGTCCAGTCTCTCTTTTTTTTAATGTGCTGCTACTACTGCTACTACTGCTTGCACCCTTGCTGTCTGTGTTGGCTACCTCTAATACCACCAATACACCTACACTGCCGCCCGTCTGCTACAAGCAGGCCTACCCCACCACAGGGCTATGTCCTGTGACTGTCGTCCAGTCTCTTTTTTTAATGTGCTGCTGCTACTACCAGTCCTACCACCCTTGCTGTCTGTGTTGGCTAGTCTACCTCTACTACCACCAATACACCTCCACTGCCGTCTGCTACAAGCAGGCCTGAGGCCTGCCCCACCACAGGGCTTTGCCCTCCTCTGACTGTCCAGTCTCTTTTTTTAATGTGCTGCTACTACTGCTACTACTGCTTGCACCCTTGCTGTCTGTGTTGGCTACCTCGACTACTACCACCAATACACCTCCACTGCCGCCCGTCTGCTACAAGCAGGCCTGAGGCCTGCCCCACCACAGGGCTTTGTCCTCCTCTGACTGTCCAGTCTCTTTTTTTAATGTGCTGCTACTACTGCTACTACTGCTTGCACCCTTGCTGTCTGTGTTGGCTACCTCGACTACTACCACCAATACACCTCCACTGCCGCCCGTCTGCTACAAGCAGGCCTGAGGCCTGCCCCACCACAGGGCTTTGCCCTCCTCTGACTGTCCAGTCTCTTTTTTTAATGTGCTGCTACTACTGCTACTACTGCTTGCACCCTTGCTGTCTGTGTTGGCTACCTCGACTACTACCACCAATACACCTCCACTGCCGCCCGTCTGCTACAAGCAGGCCTGAGGCCTGCCCCACCACAGGGCTTTGCCCTCCTCTGACTGTCCAGTCTCTTTTTTTAATGTGCTGCTACTACTGCTACTACTGCTTGCACCCTTGCTGTCTGTGTTGGCTACCTCGACTACTACCACCAATACACCTCCACTGCCGCCCGTCTGCTACAAGCAGGCCTGAGGCCTGCCCCACCACAGGGCTTTGCCCTCCTCTGACTGTCCAGTCTCTTTTTTTAATGTGCTGCTACTACTGCTACTACTGCTTGCACCCTTGCTGTCTGTGTTGGCTACCTCGGCTACTACCAGTCTACCACCAATACACCTCCACTGCCGCCCGTCTGCTACAAGCAGGCCTGAGGCCTGCCCCACCACAGGGCTTTGTCCTCCTGTGACTGTCCAGTCTCTCTTTTTTTTAATGTGCTGCTACTACTGCTACTACTGCTTGCACCCTTGCTGTCTGTGTTGGCTACCTCTAATACCACCAATACACCTACACTGCCGCCCGTCTGCTACAAGCAGGCCTACCCCACCACAGGGCTATGTCCTGTGACTGTCGTCCAGTCTCTTTTTTTAATGTGCTGCTGCTACTACCAGTCCTACCACCCTTGCTGTCTGTGTTGGCTAGTCTACCTCTACTACCACCAATACACCTCCACTGCCGTCTGCTACAAGCAGGCCTGAGGCCTGCCCCACCACAGGGCTTTGCCCTCCTCTGACTGTCCAGTCTCTTTTTTTAATGTGCTGCTACTACTGCTACTACTGCTTGCACCCTTGCTGTCTGTGTTGGCTACCTCGACTACTACCACCAATACACCTCCACTGCCGCCCGTCTGCTACAAGCAGGCCTGAGGCCTGCCCCACCACAGGGCTTTGTCCTCCTCTGACTGTCCAGTCTCTTTTTTTAATGTGCTGCTACTACTGCTACTACTGCTTGCACCCTTGCTGTCTGTGTTGGCTACCTCGACTACTACCACCAATAAACCTCCACTGCCGCCCGTCTGCTACAAGCAGGCCTGCCCCACCACAGGGCTTTGTCCTGTGACTGTCGTCCAGTGTCTTTTAATGTGCTGCTACTACTCACCCTTGCCAATAAAAAGGGTCAATTTTTGGAGGGCTTGTGAAAAGCCATTGCTTGTTGCTTTTACATCCATGTATGGAAGAACCCCGGCAGGCATCTGCCAATAAAAAGGGTCAATTTTTGGAGGGCTTGTGAAAAGCCATTGCTTGTTGCTTTAATGCTTTTACATCCATGTATGGAAGAACCCCGGCAGGCATCTGCCAATAAAAAGGGTCAATTTTTGGAGGGCTTGTGAAAAGCCATTGCTTGTTGCTTTAATGCTTTTACATCAATGTATGGAAGAACCCCGGCAGGCATCTGCCAATAAAAAGGGTCAATTTTTGGAGGGCTTGTGAAAAGCCATTGCTTGTTGCTTTAATGCTTTTACATCCATGTATGGAAGAACCCCGGCAGGCATCTGCCAATAAAAAGGGTCAATTTTTGGAGGGCTTGTGAAAAGCCATTGCTTGTTGCTTTAATGCTTTTACATCCATGTATGGAAGAACCCCGGCAGGCATCTGCCAATAAAAAGGGTCAATTTTTGGAGGGCTTGTGAAAAGCCATTGCTTGTTGCTTTAATGCTATTACATCCATGTATGGAAGAACCCCGGCAGGCATCTGCCAATAAAAAGGGTCAATTTTTGGAGGGCTTGTGAAAAGCCATTGCTTGTTGCTTTAATGCTTTTACATCCATGTATGGAAGAACCCCGGCAGGCATCTGCCAATAAAAAGGGTCAATTTTTGGAGGGCTTGTCAAAAGCCATTGCTTGTTGCTTTTACATCAATGTATGGAAGAACCCCGGCAGGCATCTGCCAATAAAAAGGGTCAATTTTTGGAGGGCTTGTGAAAAGCCATTGCTTGTTGCTTTTACATCCATGTATGGAAGAACCTCGGCAGGCATCTGCCAATAAAAAGGGTCAATTTTTGGAGGGCTTGTGAAAAGCCATTGCTTGTTGCTTTTACATCCATGTATGGATGAACCCCGGCAGGCATCTGCCAATAAAAAGGGTCAATTTTTGGAGGGCTTGTCAAAAGCCATTGCTTCTTCTTTTACCACCTTATATGTATGAACCCTGGCAGGCATCAGCCGCCTAAAATGGTAAATTTTTGTACCTTTTTTAACAATGCATTAAGCATACAACATGCACAAGTGCAGTGGTTTCTGTTAGTTATCTCCGTGTCCCATCCGTTTTCCTAGAGCCATACATGTTGGCGTAACTTTGACACCAACTTTGCATTAAAGACAGCTCAAAAGTACTTGGATACACTCATGGGTGACCTAAGAGTGTTATACAGGGCTTCTAGGGCTTTAAAACAGTGTTATACACGATTTTTAGGGGCTTTCTTGTATTACAGGTTCGGTCAGAACTAGTTCGGTCCGAATCGAACTTTTGCACGAAATTCGGCGAACTTGCCGAACCGAACTTTTCATAAGTTCGCTCATCTCTAGTTCTGAACTTTGCTGCCAGCCGCGAAAGCGAAAATAACCAAGATCGAGCGTCTAGGATTTACTTGTCAATAGCTCGCCTGGGAAACATCCAGAGAAGTCAAAGACAGTGCTTCCATACTAATTGCCAGGCGCTGAGACGAATGCCGCGAAGATCTAGCGTCTATGACTTACGGTTCAAGAATTAGCCTCAGAAACAGTGGGAAACAGTGCTTCTATACTAATTGCCAGGCGCTGATACGAATGCCGCCAAGATCGAGCGTCTATGACTTACGGTTCAAGAATTAGCCTCAGAAACAGTGGTTCTGAACATGCTGCCAATTGCTCGCCTGGGAAACATCCAGAGAAGGCCAAGATAGTGTTTTTTAGACGGGCTGCCACGAGCTGAAACGAATGCAGCCAAGAGCGAGCGTCTGTGACTTACGGTTCAAGAGTTATTCACAGAAACATGGTTCTGAACTTTGCTGCCAGCCGCGAAAGCGAAAATAACCAAGATCGAGCGTCTAGGATTTACTTGTCAATAGCTCGCCTGGGAAACATCCAGAGAAGTCAAAGACAGTGCTTCTATACTAATTGCCAGGCGCTGAGATGAATGCCGCCAAGATCTAGCGTCTATGACTTACGGTTCAAGAATTAGCCTCAGAAACAGTGGGAAACAGTGCTTCTATACTAATTGCCAGGCGCTGAGACGAATGCCGCCAAGATCGAGCGTCTATGACTTACGGTTCAAGAATTAGCCTCAGAAACAGTGGTTCTGAACATGCTGCCAATTGCTCGCCTGGGAAACATCCAGAGAAGTCCAAGATAGTGTTTTTTAGACGGGCTGCCACGAGCTGAAACGAATGCAGCCAAGAGCGAGCGTCTGTGACTTACGGTTCAAGAGTTATTCACAGAAACATGGTTCTGAACTTTGCTGCCAGCCGCGAAAGCGAAAATAACCAAGATCGAGCGTCTAGGATTTACTTGTCAATAGCTCGCCTGGGAAACATCCAGAGAAGTCAAAGACAGTGCTTCTATACTAATTGCCAGGCGCTGAGACGAATGCCGCCAAGATCGAGCGTCTATGACTTACGGTTCAAGAATTAGCCTCAGAAACAGTGGTTCTGAACATGCTGCCAATAGCTCGCCTGGGAAACATCCAGACAAGTCCAAGATAGTGTTTTTTAGACGGGCTGCCACGAGCTGAAACGAATGCAGCCAAGAGCGAGCGTCTGTGACTTACGGTTCAAGAGTTATTCACAGAAACATGGTTCTGAACTTTGCTGCCAGCCGCGAAAGCGAAAATAACCAAGATCGAGCGTCTAGGATTTACTTGTCAATAGCTCGCCTGGGAAACATCCAGAGAAGTCAAAGACAGTGCTTCTATACTAATTGCCAGGCGCTGAGATGAATGCCGCCAAGATCTAGCGTCTATGACTTACGGTTCAAGAATTAGCCTCAGAAACAGTGGGAAACAGTGCTTCTATACTAATTGCCAGGCGCTGAGACGAATGCCGCCAAGATCTAGCGTCTATGACTTACGGTTCAAGAATTAGCCTCAGAAACAGTGGGAAACAGTGCTTCTATACTAATTGCCAGGCGCTGAGACGAATGGCGTCAAGATCGAGCGTCTAAGACTTACGGTTCAAGAATTAGCCTCAGAAACAGTGGTTCTGAACATGCTGCCAATAGCTCGCCTGGGAAAGATCCAGAGAAGTCCAAGATAGTATTTTTTAGACGGGCTGCCACGAGCTGAAACGAATGCAGCCAAGAGCGAGCGTCTGTGACTTATGGTTCAAGAGTTATTCACAGAAACATGGTTCTGAACTTTGCTGCCAGCCGCGAAAGCGAAAATAACCAAGATCGAGCGTCTAGGATTTACTTGTCAATAGCTCGCCTGGGAAACATCCAGAGAAGTCAAAGACAGTGCTTCTATACTAATTGCCAGGCGCTGAGACGAATGCCGCCAAGATCTAGCGTCTATGACTTACGGTTCAAGAATTAGCCTCAGAAACAGTGGGAAATAGTGCTTCTATACTTATTGCCAGGCGCTGAGACGAATGCCGCCAAGATCGAGCGTCTATGACTTACGGTTCAAGAATTAGCCTCAGAAACAGTGGTTCTGAACATGCTGCCAATAGCTCGCCTGGGAAACATCCAGAGAAGTCCAAGATAGTGTTTTTTAGACGGGCTGCCACGAGCTGAAACGAATGCAGCCAAGAGCGAGCGTCTGTGACTTACGGTTCAAGAGTTATTCACAGAAACATGGTTCTGAACTTTGCTGCCAGCCGCGAAAGCGAAAATAACCAAGATCGAGCGTCTAGGATTTACTTGTCAATAGCTCGCCTGGGAAACATCCAGAGAAGTCAAAGACAGTGCTTCTATACTAATTGCCAGGCGCTGAGACGAATGCCGCCAAGATCTAGCGTCTATGACTTACGGTTCAAGAATTAGCCTCAGAAACAGTGGGAAACAGTGCTTCTATACTAATTGCCAGGCGCTGAGACGAATGGCGCCAAGATCGAGCGTCTAAGACTTACGGTTCAAGAATTAGCCTCAGAAACAGTGGTTCTGAACATGCTGCCAATAGCTCGCCTGGGAAAGATCCAGAGAAGTCCAAGATAGTATTTTTTAGACGGGCTGCCACGAGCTGAAACGAATGCAGCCAAGAGCGAGCGTCTGTGACTTACGGTTCAAGAGTTATTCACAGAAACATGGTTCTGAACTTTGCTGCCAGCCGCGAAAGCGAAAATAACCAAGATCGAGCGTCTAGGATTTACTTGTCAATAGCTCGCCTGGGAAACATCCAGAGAAGTCAAAGACAGTGCTTCCATACTAATTGCCAGGCGCTGAGACGAATGCCGCGAAGATCTAGCGTCTATGACTTACGGTTCAAGAATTAGCCTCAGAAACAGAGGGAAACAGTGCTTCTATACTAATTGCCAGGCGCTGAGACGAATGCCGCCAAGATCGAGCGTCTATGACTTACGGTTCAAGAATTAGCCTCAGAAACAGTGGTTCTGAACATGCTGCCAATTGCTCGCCTGGGAAACATCCAGAGAAGGCCAAGATAGTGTTTTTTAGACGGGCTGCCACGAGCTGAAACGAATGCAGCCAAGAGCGAGCGTCTGTGACTTACGGTTCAAGAGTTATTCACAGAAACATGGTTCTGAACTTTGCTGCCAGCCGCGAAAGCGAAAATAACCAAGATCGAGCGTCTAGGATTTACTTGTCAATAGCTCGCCTGGGAAACATCCAGAGAAGTCAAAGACAGTGCTTCTACACTAATTGCCAGGCGCTGAGATGAATGCCGCCAAGATCTAGCGTCTATGACTTACGGTTCAAGAATTAGCCTCAGAAACAGTGGGAAACAGTGCTTCTATACTAATTGCCAGGCGCTGAGACGAATGCCGCCAAGATCGAGCGTCTATGACTTACGGTTCAAGAATTAGCCTCAGAAACAGTGGTTCTGAACATGCTGCCAATTGCTCGCCTGGGAAACATCCAGAGAAGTCCAAGATAGTGTTTTTTAGACGGGCTGCCACGAGCTGAAACGAATGCAGCCAAGAGCGAGCGTCTGTGACTTACGGTTCAAGAGTTATTCACAGAAACATGGTTCTGAACTTTGCTGCCAGCCGCGAAAGCGAAAATAACCAAGATCGAGCGTCTAGGATTTACTTGTCAATAGCTCGCCTGGGAAACATCCAGAGAAGTCAAAGACAGTGCTTCTATACTAATTGCCAGGCGCTGAGATGAATGCCGCCAAGATCTAGCGTCTATGACTTACGGTTCAAGAATTAGCCTCAGAAACAGTGGGAAACAGTGCTTCTATACTAATTGCCAGGCGCTGAGACGAATGCCGCCAAGATCTAGCGTCTATGACTTACGGTTCAAGAATTAGCCTCAGAAACAGTGGGAAACAGTGCTTCTATACTAATTGCCAGGCGCTGAGACGAATGGCGCCAAGATCGAGCGTCTAAGACTTACGGTTCAAGAATTAGCCTCAGAAACAGTGGTTCTGAACATGCTGCCAATAGCTCGCCTGGGAAAGATCCAGAGAAGTCCAAGATAGTATTTTTTAGACGGGCTGCCACGAGCTGAAACGAATGCAGCCAAGAGCGAGCGTCTGTGACTTACGGTTCAAGAGTTATTCACAGAAACATGGTTCTGAACTTTGCTGCCAGCCGCGAAAGCGAAAATAACCAAGATCGAGCGTCTAGGATTTACTTGTCAATAGCTCGCCTGGGAAACATCCAGAGAAGTCAAAGACAGTGCTTCTATACTAATTGCCAGGCGCTGAGACGAATGCCGCCAAGATCTAGCGTCTATGACTTACGGTTCAAGAATTAGCCTCAGAAACAGTGGGAAACAGTGCTTCTATACTAATTGCCAGGCGCTGAGACGAATGCCGCCAAGATCGAGCGTCTATGACTTACGGTTCAAGAATTAGCCTCGGAAACAGTGGTTCTGAACATGCTGCCAATAGCTCGCCTGGGAAACATCCAGACAAGTCCAAGATAGTGTTTTTTAGACGGGCTGTCACGAGCTGAAACGAATGCAGCCAAGAGCGAGCGTCTGTGACTTACGGTTCAAGAGTTATTCACAGAAACATGGTTCTGAACTTTGCTGCCAGCCGCGAAAGCGAAAATAACCAAGATCGAGCGTCTAGGATTTACTTGTCAATAGCTCGCCTGGGAAACATCCAGAGAAGTCAAAGACAGTGCTTCTATACTAATTGCCAGGCGCTGAGATGAATGCCGCCAAGATCTAGCGTCTATGACTTACGGTTCAAGAATTAGCCTCAGAAACAGTGGGAAACAGTGCTTCTATACTAATTGCCAGGCGCTGAGACGAATGCCGCCAAGATCGAGCGTCTATGACTTACGGTTCAAGAATTAGCCTCAGAAACAGTGGTTCTGAACATGCTGCCAATTGCTCGCCTGGGAAACATCCAGAGAAGTCCAAGATAGTGTTTTTTAGACGGGCTGCCACGAGCTGAAACGAATGCAGCCAAGAGCGAGCGTCTGTGACTTACGGTTCAAGAGTTATTCACAGAAACATGGTTCTGAACTTTGCTGCCAGCCGCGAAAGCGAAAATAACCAAGATCGAGCGTCTAGGATTTACTTGTCAATAGCTCGCCTGGGAAACATCCAGAGAAGTCAAAGACAGTGCTTCTATACTAATTGCCAGGCGCTGAGACGAATGCCGCCAAGATCGAGCGTCTATGACTTACGGTTCAAGAATTAGCCTCAGAAACAGTGGTTCTGAACATGCTGCCAATAGCTCGCCTGGGAAACATCCAGACAAGTCCAAGATAGTGTTTTTTAGACGGGCTGCCACGAGCTGAAACGAATGCAGCCAAGAGCGAGCGTCTGTGACTTACGGTTCAAGAGTTATTCACAGAAACATGGTTCTGAACTTTGCTGCCAGCCGCGAAAGCGAAAATAACCAAGATCGAGCGTCTAGGATTTACTTGTCAATAGCTCGCCTGGGAAACATCCAGAGAAGTCAAAGACAGTGCTTCTATACTAATTGCCAGGCGCTGAGACGAATGCCGCCAAGATCTAGCGTCTATGACTTACGGTTCAAGAATTAGCCTCAGAAACAGTGGGAAACAGTGCTTCTATACTAATTGCCAGGCGCTGAGACGAATGCCGCCAAGATCGAGCGTCTAAGACTTACGGTTCAAGAATTAGCCTCAGAAACAGTGGTTCTGAACATGCTGCCAATAGCTCGCCTGGGAAAGATCCAGAGAAGTCCAAGATAGTATTTTTTAGACGGGCTGCCACGAGCTGAAACGAATGCAGCCAAGAGCGAGCGTCTGTGACTTACGGTTCAAGAGTTATTCACAGAAACATGGTTCTGAACTTTGCTGCCAGCCGCGAAAGCGAAAATAACCAAGATCGAGCGTCTAGGATTTACTTGTCAATAGCTCGCCTGGGAAACATCCAGAGAAGTCAAAGACAGTGCTTCCATACTAATTGCCAGGCGCTGAGACGAATGCCGCGAAGATCTAGCGTCTATGACTTACGGTTCAAGAATTAGCCTCAGAAACAGTGGGAAACAGTGCTTCTATACTAATTGCCAGGCGCTGAGACGAATGCCGCCAAGATCGAGCGTCTATGACTTACGGTTCAAGAATTAGCCTCAGAAACAGTGGTTCTGAACATGCTGCCAATTGCTCGCCTGGGAAACATCCAGAGAAGTCCAAGATAGTGTTTTTTAGACGGGCTGCCACGAGCTGAAACGAATGCAGCCAAGAGCGAGCGTCTGTGACTTACGGTTCAAGAGTTATTCACAGAAACATGGTTCTGAACTTTGCTGCCAGCCGCGAAAGCGAAAATAACCAAGATCGAGCGTCTAGGATTTACTTGTCAATAGCTCGCCTGGGAAACATCCAGAGAAGTCAAAGACAGTGCTTCTATACTAATTGCCAGGCGCTGAGACGAATGCCGCCAAGATCGAGCGTCTATGACTTACGGTTCAAGAATTAGCCTCAGAAACAGTGGTTCTGAACATGCTGCCAATAGCTCGTCTGGGAAACATCCAGACAAGTCCAAGATAGTGTTTTTTAGACGGGCTGCCACGAGCTGAAACGAATGCAGCCAAGAGCGAGCGTCTGTGACTTACGGTTCAAGAGTTATTCACAGAAACATGGTTCTGAACTTTGCTGCCAGCCGCGAAAGCGAAAATAACCAAGATCGAGCGTCTAGGATTTACTTGTCAATAGCTCGCCTGGGAAACATCCAGAGAAGTCAAAGACAGTGCTTCTATACTAATTGCCAGGCGCTGAGATGAATGCCGCCAAGATCTAGCGTCTATGACTTACGGTTCAAGAATTAGCCTCAGAAACAGTGGGAAACAGTGCTTCTATACTAATTGCCAGGCGCTGAGACGAATGCCGCCAAGATCTAGCGTCTATGACTTACGGTTCAAGAATTAGCCTCAGAAACAGTGGGAAACAGTGCTTCTATACTAATTGCCAGGCGCTGAGACGAATGCCGCCAAGATCGAGCGTCTATGACTTACGGTTCAAGAATTAGCCTCGGAAACAGTGGTTCTGAACATGCTGCCAATAGCTCGCCTGGGAAACATCCAGACAAGTCCAAGATAGTGTTTTTTAGACGGGCTGCCACGAGCTGAAACGAATGCAGCCAAGAGCGAGCGTCTGTGACTTACGGTTCAAGAGTTATTCACAGAAACATGGTTCTGAACTTTGCTGCCAGCCGCGAAAGCGAAAATAACCAAGATCGAGCGTCTAGGATTTACTTGTCAATAGCTCGCCTGGGAAACATCCAGAGAAGTCAAAGACAGTGCTTCTATACTAATTGCCAGGCGCTGAGATGAATGCCGCCAAGATCTAGCGTCTATGACTTACGGTTCAAGAATTAGCCTCAGAAACAGTGGGAAATAGTGCTTCTATACTTATTGCCAGGCGCTGAGACGAATGCCGCCAAGATCGAGCGTCTATGACTTACGGTTCAAGAATTAGCCTCAGAAACAGTGGTTCTGAACATGCTGCCAATAGCTCGCCTGGGAAACCTCCAGAGAAGTCCAAGATAGTGTTTTTTAGACGGGCTGCCACGAGCTGAAACGAATGCAGCCAAGAGCGAGCGTCTGTGACTTACGGTTCAAGAGTTATTCACAGAAACATGGTTCTGAACTTTGCTGCCAGCCGCGAAAGCGAAAATAACCAAGATCGAGCGTCTAGGATTTACTTGTCAATAGCTCGCCTGGGAAACATCCAGAGAAGTCAAAGACAGTGCTTCTATACTAATTGCCAGGCGCTGAGATGAATGCCGCCAAGATCTAGCGTCTATGACTTACGGTTCAAGAATTAGCCTCAGAAACAGTGGGAAACAGTGCTTCTATACTAATTGCCAGGTGCTGAGACGAATGGCGCCAAGATCGAGCGTCTAAGACTTACGGTTCAAGAATTAGCCTCAGAAACAGTGGTTCTGAACATGCTGCCAATAGCTCGCCTGGAAAACATCTAGAGAAGTCAAAGACAGTGCTTCTATACTAATTGCCAGGCGCTGAGATGAATGCCGCCAAGATCTAGCGTCTATGACTTACGGTTCAAGAATTAGCCTCAGAAACAGTGGTTCTGAACATGCTGCCAATTGCTCGCCTGGGAAACATCCAGAGAAGGCCAAGATAGTGTTTTTTAGACGGGCTGCCACGAGCTGAAACGAATGCAGCCAAGAGCGAGCGTCTGTGACTTACGGTTCAAGAGTTATTCACAGAAACATGGTTCTGAACTTTGCTGCCAGCCGCGAAAGCGAAAATAACCAAGATCGAGCGTCTAGGATTTACTTGTCAATAGCTCGCCTGGGAAACATCCAGAGAAGTCAAAGACAGTGCTTCTATACTAATTGCCAGGCGCTGAGATGAATGCCGCCAAGATCTAGCGTCTATGACTTACGGTTCAAGAATTAGCCTCAGAAACAGTGGGAAACAGTGCTTCTATACTAATTGCCAGGCGCTGAGACGAATGCCGCCAAGATCGAGCGTCTATGACTTACGGTTCAAGAATTAGCCTCAGAAACAGTGGTTCTGAACATGCTGCCAATTGCTCGCCTGGGAAACATCCAGAGAAGTCCAAGATAGTGTTTTTTAGACGGGCTGCCACGAGCTGAAACGAATGCAGCCAAGAGCGAGCGTCTGTGACTTACGGTTCAAGAGTTATTCACAGAAACATGGTTCTGAACTTTGCTGCCAGCCGCGAAAGCGAAAATAACCAAGATCGAGCGTCTAGGATTTACTTGTCAATAGCTCGCCTGGGAAACATCCAGAGAAGTCAAAGACAGTGCTTCTATACTAATTGCCAGGCGCTGAGATGAATGCCGCCAAGATCTAGCGTCTATGACTTACGGTTCAAGAATTAGCCTCAGAAACAGTGGGAAACAGTGCTTCTATACTAATTGCCAGGCGCTGAGACGAATGCCGCCAAGATCTAGCGTCTATGACTTACGGTTCAAGAATTAGCCTCAGAAACAGTGGGAAACAGTGCTTCTATACTAATTGCCAGGCGCTGAGACGAATGGCGCCAAGATCGAGCGTCTAAGACTTACGGTTCAAGAATTAGCCTCAGAAACAGTGGTTCTGAACATGCTGCCAATAGCTCGTCTGGGAAAGATCCAGAGAAGTCCAAGATAGTATTTTTTAGACGGGCTGCCACGAGCTGAAACGAATGCAGCCAAGAGCGAGCGTCTGTGACTTACGGTTCAAGAGTTATTCACAGAAACATGGTTCTGAACTTTGCTGCCAGCCGCGAAAGCGAAAATAACCAAGATCGAGCGTCTAGGATTTACTTGTCAATAGCTCGCCTGGGAAACATCCAGAGAAGTCAAAGACAGTGCTTCTATACTAATTGCCAGGCGCTGAGACGAATGCCGCCAAGATCTAGCGTCTATGACTTACGGTTCAAGAATTAGCCTCAGAAACAGTGGGAAACAGTGCTTCTATACTAATTGCCAGGCGCTGAGACGAATGCCGCCAAGATCGAGCGTCTATGACTTACGGTTCAAGAATTAGCCTCGGAAACAGTGGTTCTGAACATGCTGCCAATAGCTCGCCTGGGAAACATCCAGACAAGTCCAAGATAGTGTTTTTTAGACGGGCTGCCACGAGCTGAAACGAATGCAGCCAAGAGCGAGCGTCTGTGACTTACGGTTCAAGAGTTATTCACAGAAACATGGTTCTGAACTTTGCTGCCAGCCGCGAAAGCGAAAATAACCAAGATCGAGCGTCTAGGATTTACTTGTCAATAGCTCGCCTGGGAAACATCCAGAGAAGTCAAAGACAGTGCTTCTATACTAATTGCCAGGCGCTGAGATGAATGCCGCCAAGATCTAGCGTCTATGACTTACGGTTCAAGAATTAGCCTCAGAAACAGTGGGAAACAGTGCTTCTATACTAATTGCCAGGCGCTGAGACGAATGCCGCCAAGATCGAGCGTCTATGACTTACGGTTCAAGAATTAGCCTCAGAAACAGTGGTTCTGAACATGCTGCCAATTGCTCGCCTGGGAAACATCCAGAGAAGTCCAAGATAGTGTTTTTTAGACGGGCTGCCACGAGCTGAAACGAATGCAGCCAAGAGCGAGCGTCTGTGACTTACGGTTCAAGAGTTATTCACAGAAACATGGTTCTGAACTTTGCTGCCAGCCGCGAAAGCGAAAATAACCAAGATCGAGCGTCTAGGATTTACTTGTCAATAGCTCGCCTGGGAAACATCCAGAGAAGTCAAAGACAGTGCTTCTATACTAATTGCCAGGCGCTGAGACGAATGCCGCCAAGATCTAGCGTCTATGACTTACGGTTCAAGAATTAGCCTCAGAAACAGTGGGAAACAGTGCTTCTATACTAATTGCCAGGCGCTGAGACGAATGCCGCCAAGATCGAGCGTCTATGACTTACGGTTCAAGAATTAGCCTCAGAAACAGTGGTTCTGAACATGCTGCCAATAGCTCGCCTGGGAAACATCCAGAGAAGTCCAAGATAGTGTTTTTTAGACGGGCTGCCACGAGCTGAAACGAATGCAGCCAAGAGCGAGCGTCTGTGACTTACGGTTCAAGAGTTATTCACAGAAACATGGTTCTGAACTTTGCTGCCAGCCGCGAAAGCGAAAATAACCAAGATCGAGCGTCTAGGATTTACTTGTCAATAGCTCGCCTGGGAAACATCCAGAGAAGTCAAAGACAGTGCTTCTATACTAATTGCCAGGCGCTGAGACGAATGCCGCCAAGATCTAGCGTCTATGACTTACGGTTCAAGAATTAGCCTCAGAAACAGTGGGAAACAGTGCTTCTATACTAATTGCCAGGCGCTGAGACGAATGGCGCCAAGATCGAGCGTCTAAGACTTACGGTTCAAGAATTAGCCTCAGAAACAGTGGTTCTGAACATGCTGCCAATAGCTCGCCTGGGAAAGATCCAGAGAAGTCCAAGATAGTATTTTTTAGACGGGCTGCCACGAGCTGAAACGAATGCAGCCAAGAGCGAGCGTCTGTGACTTACGGTTCAAGAGTTATTCACAGAAACATGGTTCTGAACTTTGCTGCCAGCCGCGAAAGCGAAAATAACCAAGATCGAGCGTCTAGGATTTACTTGTCAATAGCTCGCCTGGGAAACATCCAGAGAAGTCAAAGACAGTGCTTCCATACTAATTGCCAGGCGCTGAGACGAATGCCGCGAAGATCTAGCGTCTATGACTTACGGTTCAAGAATTAGCCTCAGAAACAGTGGGAAACAGTGCTTCTATACTAATTGCCAGGCGCTGAGACGAATGCCGCCAAGATCGAGCGTCTATGACTTACGGTTCAAGAATTAGCCTCAGAAACAGTGGTTCTGAACATGCTGCCAATTGCTCGCCTGGGAAACATCCAGAGAAGGCCAAGATAGTGTTTTTTAGACGGGCTGCCACGAGCTGAAACGAATGCAGCCAAGAGCGAGCGTCTGTGACTTACGGTTCAAGAGTTATTCACAGAAACATGGTTCTGAACTTTGCTGCCAGCCGCGAAAGCGAAAATAACCAAGATCGAGCGTCTAGGATTTACTTGTCAATAGCTCGCCTGGGAAACATCCAGAGAAGTCAAAGACAGTGCTTCTATACTAATTGCCAGGCGCTGAGATGAATGCCGCCAAGATCTAGCGTCTATGACTTACGGTTCAAGAATTAGCCTCAGAAACAGTGGGAAACAGTGCTTCTATACTAATTGCCAGGCGCTGAGACGAATGCCGCCAAGATCGAGCGTCTATGACTTACGGTTCAAGAATTAGCCTCAGAAACAGTGGTTCTGAACATGCTGCCAATTGCTCGCCTGGGAAACATCCAGAGAAGTCCAAGATAGTGTTTTTTAGACGGGCTGCCACGAGCTGAAACGAATGCAGCCAAGAGCGAGCGTCTGTGACTTACGGTTCAAGAGTTATTCACAGAAACATGGTTCTGAACTTTGCTGCCAGCCGCGAAAGCGAAAATAACCAAGATCGAGCGTCTAGGATTTACTTGTCAATAGCTCGCCTGGGAAACATCCAGAGAAGTCAAAGACAGTGCTTCTATACTAATTGCCAGGCGCTGAGATGAATGCCGCCAAGATCTAGCGTCTATGACTTACGGTTCAAGAATTAGCCTCAGAAACAGTGGGAAACAGTGCTTCTATACTAATTGCCAGGCGCTGAGACGAATGCCGCCAAGATCTAGCGTCTATGACTTACGGTTCAAGAATTAGCCTCAGAAACAGTGGGAAACAGTGCTTCTATACTAATTGCCAGGCGCTGAGACGAATGCCGCCAAGATCGAGCGTCTATGACTTACGGTTCAAGAATTAGCCTCGGAAACAGTGGTTCTGAACATGCTGCCAATAGCTCGCCTGGGAAACATCCAGACAAGTCCAAGATAGTGTTTTTTAGACGGGCTGCCACGAGCTTTAACGAATGCAGCCAAGAGCGAGGGTCTGTGACTTACGGTTCAAGAGTTATTCACAGAAACATGGTTCTGAACTTTGCTGCCAGCCGCGAAAGCGAAAATAACCAAGATCGAGCGTCTAGGATTTACTTGTCAATAGCTCGCCTGGGAAACATCCAGAGAAGTCAAAGACAGTGCTTCTATACTAATTGCCAGGCGCTGAGATGAATGCCGCCAAGATCTAGCGTCTATGACTTACGGTTCAAGAATTAGCCTCAGAAACAGTGGGAAACAGTGCTTCTATACTAATTGCCAGGCGCTGAGACGAATGCCGCCAAGATCGAGCGTCTATGACTTACGGTTCAAGAATTAGCCTCGGAAACAGTGGTTCTGAACATGCTGCCAATAGCTCGCCTGGGAAACATCCAGAGAAGTCCAAGATAGTGTTTTTTAGACGGGCTGCCACGAGCTTTAACGAATGCAGCCAAGAGCGAGGGTCTGTGACTTACGGTTCAAGAGTTATTCACAGAAACATGGTTCTGAACTTTGCTGCCAGCCGCGAAAGCGAAAATAACCAAGATCGAGCGTCTAGGATTTACTTGTCAATAGCTCGCCTGGGAAACATCCAGAGAAGTCAAAGACAGTGCTTCTATACTAATTGCCAGGCGCTGAGATGAATGCCGCCAAGATCTAGCGTCTATGACTTACGGTTCAAGAATTAGCCTCAGAAACAGTGGGAAACAGTGCTTCTATACTAATTGCCAGGCGCTGAGACGAATGCCGCCAAGATCGAGCGTCTATGACTTACGGTTCAAGAATTAGCCTCGGAAACAGTGGTTCTGAACATGCTGCCAATAGCTCGCCTGGGAAACATCCAGAGAAGTCCAAGATAGTGTTTTTTAGACGGGCTGCCACGAGCTTTAACGAATGCAGCCAAGAGCGAGGGTCTGTGACTTACGGTTCAAGAGTTATTCACAGAAACATGGTTCTGAACTTTGCTGCCAGCCGCGAAAGCGAAAATAACCAAGATCGAGCGTCTAGGATTTACTTGTCAATAGCTCGCCTGGGAAACATCCAGAGAAGTCAAAGACAGTGCTTCTATACTAATTGCCAGGCGCTGAGATGAATGCCGCCAAGATCTAGCGTCTATGACTTACGGTTCAAGAATTAGCCTCAGAAACAGTGGGAAATAGTGCTTCTATACTTATTGCCAGGCGCTGAGACGAATGCCGCCAAGATCGAGCGTCTATGACTTACGGTTCAAGAATTAGCCTCAGAAACAGTGGTTCTGAACATGCTGCCAATAGCTCGCCTGGGAAACATCCAGAGAAGTCCAAGATAGTGTTTTTTAACGGGCTGCCACGAGCTGAAACGAATGCAGCCAAGAGCGAGCGTCTGTGACTTACGGTTCAAGAGTTATTCACAGAAACATGGTTCTGAACTTTGCTGCCAGCCGCGAAAGCGAAAATAACCAAGATCGAGCGTCTAGGATTTACTTGTCAATAGCTCGCCTGGGAAACATCCAGAGAAGTCAAAGACAGTGCTTCTATACTAATTGCCAGGCGCTGAGACGAATGCCGCCAAGATCTAGCGTCTATGACTTACGGTTCAAGAATTAGCCTCAGAAACAGTGGGAAACAGTGCTTCTATACTAATTGCCAGGCGCTGAGACGAATGCCGCCAGGATCGAGCGTCTAAGACTTACGGTTCAAGAATTAGCCTCAGAAACAGTGGTTCTGAACATGCTGCCAATAGCTCGCCAGGGAAACATCCAGAGAAGTCCAAGATAGTGTTTTTTAGACGGGCTGCCACGAGCTGAAACGAATGCAGCCAAGAGCGAGCGTCTGTGACTTACGGTTCAAGAGTTATTCACAGAAACATGGTTCTGAACTTTGCTGCCAGCCGCGAAAGCGAAAATAACCAAGATCGAGCGTCTAGGATTTACTTGTCAATAGCTCGCCTGGGAAACATCCAGAGAAGTCAAAGACAGTGCTTCTATACTAATTGCCAGGCGCTGAGATGAATGCCGCCAAGATCTAGCGTCTATGACTTACGGTTCAAGAATTAGCCTCAGAAACAGTGGGAAACAGTGCTTCTATACTAATTGCCAGGCGCTGAGACGAATGCCGCCAAGATCTAGCGTCTATGACTTACGGTTCAAGAATTAGCCTCAGAAACAGTGGGAAACAGTGCTTCTATACTAATTGCCAGGCGCTGAGACGAATGGCGCCAAGATCGAGCGTCTAAGACTTACGGTTCAAGAATTAGCCTCAGAAACAGTGGTTCTGAACATGCTGCCAATAGCTCGCCTGGGAAAGATCCAGAGAAGTCCAAGATAGTATTTTTTAGACGGGCTGCCACGAGCTGAAACGAATGCAGCCAAGAGCGAGCGTCTGTGACTTACGGTTCAAGAGTTATTCACAGAAACATGGTTCTGAACTTTGCTGCCAGCCGCGAAAGCGAAAATAACCAAGATCGAGCGTCTAGGATTTACTTGTCAATAGCTCGCCTGGGAAACATCCAGAGAAGTCAAAGACAGTGCTTCCATACTAATTGCCAGGCGCTGAGACCAATGCCGCGAAGATCTAGCGTCTATGACTTACGGTTCAAGAATTAGCCTCAGAAACAGTGGGAAACAGTGCTTCTATACTAATTGCCAGGCGCTGAGACGAATGCCGCCAAGATCGAGCGTCTATGACTTACGGTTCAAGAATTAGCCTCAGAAACAGTGGTTCTGAACATGCTGCCAATTGCTCGCCTGGGAAACATCCAAAGAAGGCCAAGATAGTGTTTTTTAGACGGGCTGCCACGAGCTGAAACGAATGCAGCCAAGAGCGAGCGTCTGTGACTTACGGTTCAAGAGTTATTCACAGAAACATGGTTCTGAACTTTGCTGCCAGCCGCGAAAGCGAAAATAACCAAGATCGAGCGTCTAGGATTTACTTGTCAATAGCTCGCCTGGGAAACATCCAGAGAAGTCAAAGACAGTGCTTCTATACTAATTGCCAGGCGCTGAGACGAATGCCGCCAAGATCGAGCGTCTATGACTTACGGTTCAAGAATTAGCCTCAGAAACAGTGGTTCTGAACATGCTGCCAATAGCTCGCCTGGGAAAGATCCAGAGAAGTCCAAGATAGTATTTTTTAGACGGGCTGCCACGAGCTGAAACGAATGCAGCCAAGAGCGAGCGTCTGTGACTTACGGTTCAAGAGTTATTCACAGAAACATGGTTCTGAACTTTGCTGCCAGCCGCGAAAGCGAAAATAACCAAGATCGAGCGTCTAGGATTTACTTGTCAATAGCTCGCCTGGGAAACATCCAGAGAAGTCAAAGACAGTGCTTCCATACTAATTGCCAGGCGCTGAGACGAATGCCGCGAAGATCTAGCGTCTATGACTTACGGTTCAAGAATTAGCCTCAGAAACAGTGGGAAACAGTGCTTCTATACTAATTGCCAGGCGCTGAGACGAATGCCGCCAAGATCGAGCGTCTATGACTTACGGTTCAAGAATTAGCCTCAGAAACAGTGGTTCTGAACATGCTGCCAATTGCTCGCCTGGGAAACATCCAAAGAAGGCCAAGATAGTGTTTTTTAGACGGGCTGCCACGAGCTGAAACGAATGCAGCCAAGAGCGAGCGTCTGTGACTTACGGTTCAAGAGTTATTCACAGAAACATGGTTCTGAACTTTGCTGCCAGCCGCGAAAGCGAAAATAACCAAGATCGAGCGTCTAGGATTTACTTGTCAATAGCTCGCCTGGGAAACATCCAGAGAAGTCAAAGACAGTGCTTCTATACTAATTGCCAGGCGCTGAGACGAATGCCGCCAAGATCGAGCGTCTATGACTTACGGTTCAAGAATTAGCCTCAGAAACAGTGGTTCTGAACATGCTGCCAATAGCTCGCCTGGGAAACATCCAGACAAGTCCAAGATAGTGTTTTTTAGACGGGCTGCCACGAGCTGAAACGAATGCAGCCAAGAGCGAGCGTCTGTGACTTACGGTTCAAGAGTTATTCACAGAAACATGGTTCTGAACTTTGCTGCCAGCCGCGAAAGCGAAAATAACCAAGATCGAGCGTCTAGGATTTACTTGTCAATAGCTCGCCTGGGAAACATCCAGAGAAGTCAAAGACAGTGCTTCTATACTAATTGCCAGGCGCTGAGATGAATGCCGCCAAGATCTAGCGTCTATGACTTACGGTTCAAGAATTAGCCTCAGAAACAGTGGGAAACAGTGCTTCTATACTAATTGCCAGGCGCTGAGACGAATGCCGCCAAGATCTAGCGTCTATGACTTACGGTTCAAGAATTAGCCTCAGAAACAGTGGGAAACAGTGCTTCTATACTAATTGCCAGGCGCTGAGACGAATGGCGCCAAGATCGAGCGTCTAAGACTTACGGTTCAAGAATTAGCCTCAGAAACAGTGGTTCTGAACATGCTGCCAATAGCTCGCCTGGGAAAGATCCAGAGAAGTCCAAGATAGTATTTTTTAGACGGGCTGCCACGAGCTGAAACGAATGCAGCCAAGAGCGAGCGTCTGTGACTTACGGTTCAAGAGTTATTCACAGAAACATGGTTCTGAACTTTGCTGCCAGCCGCGAAAGCGAAAATAACCAAGATCGAGCGTCTAGGATTTACTTGTCAATAGCTCGCCTGGGAAACATCCAGAGAAGTCAAAGACAGTGCTTCCATACTAATTGCCAGGCGCTGAGACGAATGCCGCGAAGATCTAGCGTCTATGACTTACGGTTCAAGAATTAGCCTCAGAAACAGTGGGAAACAGTGCTTCTATACTAATTGCCAGGCGCTGAGACGAATGCCGCCAAGATCGAGCGTCTATGACTTACGGTTCAAGAATTAGCCTCAGAAACAGTGGTTCTGAACATGCTGCAAATTGCTCGCCTGGGAAACATCCAAAGAAGGCCAAGATAGTGTTTTTTAGACGGGCTGCCACGAGCTGAAACGAATGCAGCCAAGAGCGAGCGTCTGTGACTTACGGTTCAAGAGTTATTCACAGAAACATGGTTCTGAACTTTGCTGCCAGCCGCGAAAGCGAAAATAACCAAGATCGAGCGTCTAGGATTTACTTGTCAATAGCTCGCCTGGGAAACATCCAGAGAAGTCAAAGACAGTGCTTCTATACTAATTGCCAGGCGCTGAGATGAATGCCGCCAAGATCTAGCGTCTATGACTTACGGTTCAAGAATTAGCCTCAGAAACAGTGGGAAACAGTGCTTCTATACTAATTGCCAGGCGCTGAGACGAATGCCGCCAAGATCGAGCGTCTATGACTTACGGTTCAAGAATTAGCCTCAGAAACAGTGGTTCTGAACATGCTGCCAATTGCTCGCCTGGGAAACATCCAGAGAAGTCCAAGATAGTGTTTTTTAGACGGGCTGCCACGAGCTGAAACGAATGCAGCCAAGAGCGAGCGTCTGTGACTTACGGTTCAAGAGTTATTCACAGAAACATGGTTCTGAACTTTGCTGCCAGCCGCGAAAGCGAAAATAACCAAGATCGAGCGTCTAGGATTTACTTGTCAATAGCTCGCCTGGGAAACATCCAGAGAAGTCAAAGACAGTGCTTCCATACTAATTGCCAGGCGCTGAGACGAATGCCGCGAAGATCTAGCGTCTATGACTTACGGTTCAAGAATTAGCCTCAGAAACAGTGGGAAACAGTGCTTCTATACTAATTGCCAGGCGCTGAGACGAATGCCGCCAAGATCGAGCGTCTATGACTTACGGTTCAAGAATTAGCCTCAGAAACAGTGGTTCTGAACATGCTGCCAATTGCTCGCCTGGGAAACATCCAAAGAAGGCCAAGATAGTGTTTTTTAGACGGGCTGCCACGAGCTGAAACGAATGCAGCCAAGAGCGAGCGTCTGTGACTTACGGTTCAAGAGTTATTCACAGAAACATGGTTCTGAACTTTGCTGCCAGCCGCGAAAGCGAAAATAACCAAGATCGAGCGTCTAGGATTTACTTGTCAATAGCTCGCCTGGGAAACATCCAGAGAAGTCAAAGACAGTGCTTCTATACTAATTGCCAGGCGCTGAGACGAATGCCGCCAAGATCGAGCGTCTATGACTTACGGTTCAAGAATTAGCCTCAGAAACAGTGGTTCTGAACATGCTGCCAATAGCTCGCCTGGGAAACATCCAGACAAGTCCAAGATAGTGTTTTTTAGACGGGCTGCCACGAGCTGAAACGAATGCAGCCAAGAGCGAGCGTCTGTGACTTACGGTTCAAGAGTTATTCACAGAAACATGGTTCTGAACTTTGCTGCCAGCCGCGAAAGCGAAAATAACCAAGATCGAGCGTCTAGGATTTACTTGTCAATAGCTCGCCTGGGAAACATCCAGAGAAGTCAAAGACAGTGCTTCTATACTAATTGCCAGGCGCTGAGATGAATGCCGCCAAGATCTAGCGTCTATGACTTACGGTTCAAGAATTAGCCTCAGAAACAGTGGGAAACAGTGCTTCTATACTAATTGCCAGGCGCTGAGACGAATGCCGCCAAGATCTAGCGTCTATGACTTACGGTTCAAGAATTAGCCTCAGAAACAGTGGGAAACAGTGCTTCTATACTAATTGCCAGGCGCTGAGACGAATGGCGCCAAGATCGAGCGTCTAAGACTTACGGTTCAAGAATTAGCCTCAGAAACAGTGGTTCTGAACATGCTGCCAATAGCTCGCCTGGGAAAGATCCAGAGAAGTCCAAGATAGTATTTTTTAGACGGGCTGCCACGAGCTGAAACGAATGCAGCCAAGAGCGAGCGTCTGTGACTTACGGTTCAAGAGTTATTCACAGAAACATGGTTCTGAACTTTGCTGCCAGCCGCGAAAGCGAAAATAACCAAGATCGAGCGTCTAGGATTTACTTGTCAATAGCTCGCCTGGGAAACATCCAGAGAAGTCAAAGACAGTGCTTCCATACTAATTGCCAGGCGCTGAGACGAATGCCGCGAAGATCTAGCGTCTATGACTTACGGTTCAAGAATTAGCCTCAGAAACAGTGGGAAACAGTGCTTCTATACTAATTGCCAGGCGCTGAGACGAATGCCGCCAAGATCGAGCGTCTATGACTTACGGTTCAAGAATTAGCCTCAGAAACAGTGGTTCTGAACATGCTGCAAATTGCTCGCCTGGGAAACATCCAAAGAAGGCCAAGATAGTGTTTTTTAGACGGGCTGCCACGAGCTGAAACGAATGCAGCCAAGAGCGAGCGTCTGTGACTTACGGTTCAAGAGTTATTCACAGAAACATGGTTCTGAACTTTGCTGCCAGCCGCGAAAGCGAAAATAACCAAGATCGAGCGTCTAGGATTTACTTGTCAATAGCTCGCCTGGGAAACATCCAGAGAAGTCAAAGACAGTGCTTCTATACTAATTGCCAGGCGCTGAGATGAATGCCGCCAAGATCTAGCGTCTATGACTTACGGTTCAAGAATTAGCCTCAGAAACAGTGGGAAACAGTGCTTCTATACTAATTGCCAGGCGCTGAGACGAATGCCGCCAAGATCGAGCGTCTATGACTTACGGTTCAAGAATTAGCCTCAGAAACAGTGGTTCTGAACATGCTGCCAATTGCTCGCCTGGGAAACATCCAGAGAAGTCCAAGATAGTGTTTTTTAGACGGGCTGCCACGAGCTGAAACGAATGCAGCCAAGAGCGAGCGTCTGTGACTTACGGTTCAAGAGTTATTCACAGAAACATGGTTCTGAACTTTGCTGCCAGCCGCGAAAGCGAAAATAACCAAGATCGAGCGTCTAGGATTTACTTGTCAATAGCTCGCCTGGGAAACATCCAGAGAAGTCAAAGACAGTGCTTCTATACTAATTGCCAGGCGCTGAGACGAATGCCGCCAAGATCTAGCGTCTATGACTTACGGTTCAAGAATTAGCCTCAGAAACAGTGGGAAACAGTGCTTCTATACTAATTGCCAGGCGCTGAGACGAATGCCGCCAAGATCGAGCGTCTAAGACTTACGGTTCAAGAATTAGCCTCAGAAACAGTGGTTCTGAACATGCTGCCAATAGCTCGCCTGGGAAACATCCAGAGAAGTCCAAGATAGTGTTTTTTAGACGGGCTGCCACGAGCTGAAACGAATGCAGCCAAGAGCGAGCGTCTGTGACTTACGGTTCAAGAGTTATTCACAGAAACATGGTTCTGAACTTTGCTGCCAGCCGCGAAAGCGAAAATAACCAAGATCGAGCGTCTAGGATTTACTTGTCAATAGCTCGCCTGGGAAACATCCAGAGAAGTCAAAGACAGTGCTTCTATACTAATTGCCAGGCGCTGAGACGAATGCCGCCAAGATCTAGCGTCTATGACTTACGGTTCAAGAATTAGCCTCAGAAACAGTGGGAAACAGTGCTTCTATACTAATTGCCAGGCGCTGAGACGAATGGCGCCAAGATCGAGCGTCTAAGACTTACGGTTCAAGAATTAGCCTCAGAAACAGTGGTTCTGAACATGCTGCCAATAGCTCGCCTGGGAAACATCCAGAGAAGTCCAAGATACTGTTTTTTAGACGGGCTGCCACGAGCTGAAACGAATGCAGCCAAGAGCGAGCGTCTGTGACTTACGGTTCAAGAGTTATTCACAGAAACATGGTTCTGAACTTTGCTGCCAGCCGCGAAAGCGAAAATAACCAAGATCGAGCGTCTAGGATTTACTTGTCAATAGCTCGCCTGGGAAACATCCAGAGAAGTCAAAGACAGTGCTTCTATACTAATTGCCAGGCGCTGAGACGAATGCCGCCAAGATCGAGCGTCTATGACTTACGGTTCAAGAATTAGCCTCAGAAACAGTGGTTCTGAACATGCTGCCAATAGCTCGCCTGGGAAACATCCAGACAAGTCCAAGATAGTGTTTTTTAGACGGGCTGCCACGAGCTGAAACGAATGCAGCCAAGAGCGAGCGTCTGTGACTTACGGTTCAAGAGTTATTCACAGAAACATGGTTCTGAACTTTGCTGCCAGCCGCGAAAGCGAAAATAACCAAGATCGAGCGTCTAGGATTTACTTGTCAATAGCTCGCCTGGGAAACATCCAGAGAAGTCAAAGACAGTGCTTCTATACTAATTGCCAGGCGCTGAGATGAATGCCGCCAAGATCTAGCGTCTATGACTTACGGTTCAAGAATTAGCCTCAGAAACAGTGGGAAACAGTGCTTCTATACTAATTGCCAGGCGCTGAGACGAATGCCGCCAAGATCGAGCGTCTATGACTTACGGTTCAAGAATTAGCCTCAGAAACAGTGGTTCTGAACATGCTGCCAATAGCTCGCCAGGGAAACATCCAGAGAAGTCCAAGATAGTGTTTTTTAGACGGGCTGCCACGAGCTGAAACGAATGCAGCCAAGAGCGAGCGTCTGTGACTTACGGTTCAAGAGTTATTCACAGAAACATGGTTCTGAACTTTGCTGCCAGCCGCGAAAGCGAAAATAACCAAGATCGAGCGTCTAGGATTTACTTGTCAATAGCTCGCCTGGGAAACATCCAGAGAAGTCAAAGACAGTGCTTCTATACTAATTGCCAGGCGCTGAGACGAATGCCGCCAAGATCTAGCGTCTATGACTTACGGTTCAAGAATTAGCCTCAGAAACAGTGGGAAACAGTGCTTCTATACTAATTGCCAGGCGCTGAGACGAATGCCGCCAAGATCGAGCGTCTAAGACTTACGGTTCAAGAATTAGCCTCAGAAACAGTGGTTCTGAACATGCTGCCAATAGCTCGCCTGGGAAACATCCAGAGAAGTCCAAGATAGTGTTTTTTAGACGGGCTGCCACGAGCTGAAACGAATGCAGCCAAGAGCGAGCGTCTGTGACTTACGGTTCAAGAGTTATTCACAGAAACATGGTTCTGAACTTTGCTGCCAGCCGCGAAAGCGAAAATAACCAAGATCGAGCGTCTAGGATTTACTTGTCAATAGCTCGCCTGGGAAACATCCAGAGAAGTCAAAGACAGTGCTTCTATACTAATTGCCAGGCGCTGAGACGAATGCCGCCAAGATCTAGCGTCTATGACTTACGGTTCAAGAATTAGCCTCAGAAACAGTGGGAAACAGTGCTTCTATACTAATTGCCAGGCGCTGAGACGAATGGCGCCAAGATCGAGCGTCTAAGACTTACGGTTCAAGAATTAGCCTCAGAAACAGTGGTTCTGAACATGCTGCCAATAGCTCGCCTGGGAAACATCCAGAGAAGTCCAAGATACTGTTTTTTAGACGGGCTGCCACGAGCTGAAACGAATGCAGCCAAGAGCGAGCGTCTGTGACTTACGGTTCAAGAGTTATTCACAGAAACATGGTTCTGAACTTTGCTGCCAGCCGCGAAAGCGAAAATAACCAAGATCGAGCGTCTAGGATTTACTTGTCAATAGCTCGCCTGGGAAACATCCAGAGAAGTCAAAGACAGTGCTTCTATACTAATTGCCAGGCGCTGAGACGAATGCCGCCAAGATCGAGCGTCTATGACTTACGGTTCAAGAATTAGCCTCAGAAACAGTGGTTCTGAACATGCTGCCAATAGCTCGCCTGGGAAACATCCAGACAAGTCCAAGATAGTGTTTTTTAGACGGGCTGCCACGAGCTGAAACGAATGCAGCCAAGAGCGAGCGTCTGTGACTTACGGTTCAAGAGTTATTCACAGAAACATGGTTCTGAACTTTGCTGCCAGCCGCGAAAGCGAAAATAACCAAGATCGAGCGTCTAGGATTTACTTGTCAATAGCTCGCCTGGGAAACATCCAGAGAAGTCAAAGACAGTGCTTCTATACTAATTGCCAGGCGCTGAGATGAATGCCGCCAAGATCTAGCGTCTATGACTTACGGTTCAAGAATTAGCCTCAGAAACAGTGGGAAACAGTGCTTCTATACTAATTGCCAGGCGCTGAGACGAATGCCGCCAAGATCGAGCGTCTATGACTTACGGTTCAAGAATTAGCCTCAGAAACAGTGGTTCTGAACATGCTGCCAATAGCTCGCCAGGGAAACATCCAGAGAAGTCCAAGATAGTGTTTTTTAGACGGGCTGCCACGAGCTGAAACGAATGCAGCCAAGAGCGAGCGTCTGTGACTTACGGTTCAAGAGTTATTCACAGAAACATGGTTCTGAACTTTGCTGCCAGCCGCGAAAGCGAAAATAACCAAGATCGAGCGTCTAGGATTTACTTGTCAATAGCTCGCCTGGGAAACATCCAGAGAAGTCAAAGACAGTGCTTCTATACTAATTGCCAGGCGCTGAGACGAATGCCGCCAAGATCTAGCGTCTATGACTTACGGTTCAAGAATTAGCCTCAGAAACAGTGCTTCTATACTAATTGCCAGGCGCTGAGACGAATGGCGCCAAGATCGAGCGTCTAAGACTTACGGTTCAAGAATTAGCCTCAGAAACAGTGGTTCTGAACATGCTGCCAATAGCTCGCCTGGGAAACATCCAGAGAAGTCCAAGATAGTGTTTTTTAGACGGGCTGCCACGAGCTGAAACGAATGCAGCCAAGAGCGAGCGTCTGTGACTTACGGTTCAAGAGTTATTCACAGAAACATGGTTCTGAACTTTGCTGCCAGCCGCGAAAGCGAAAATAACCAAGATCGAGCGTCTAGGATTTACTTGTCAATAGCTCGCCTGGGAAACATCCAGAGAAGTCAAAGACAGTGCTTCTATACTAATTGCCAGGCGCTGAGACGAATGCCGCCAAGATCGAGCGTCTATGACTTACGGTTCAAGAATTAGCCTCAGAAACAGTGGTTCTGAACATGCTGCCAATAGCTCGCCTGGGAAACATCCAGACAAGTCCAAGATAGTGTTTTTTAGACGGGCTGCCACGAGCTGAAACGAATGCAGCCAAGAGCGAGCGTCTGTGACTTACGGTTCAAGAGTTATTCACAGAAACATGGTTCTGAACTTTGCTGCCAGCCGCGAAAGCGAAAATAACCAAGATCGAGCGTCTAGGATTTACTTGTCAATAGCTCGCCTGGGAAACATCCAGAGAAGTCAAAGACAGTGCTTCTATACTAATTGCCAGGCGCTGAGATGAATGCCGCCAAGATCTAGCGTCTATGACTTACGGTTCAAGAATTAGCCTCAGAAACAGTGGGAAACAGTGCTTCTATACTAATTGCCAGGCGCTGAGACGAATGCCGCCAAGATCTAGCGTCTATGACTTACGGTTCAAGAATTAGCCTCAGAAACAGTGGGAAACAGTGCTTCTATACTTCTTGCCAGGCGCTGAGACGAATGGCGCCAAGATCGAGCGTCTAAGACTTACGGTTCAAGAATTAGCCTCAGAAACAGTGGTTCTGAACATGCTGCCAATAGCTCGCCTGGGAAAGATCCAGAGAAGTCCAAGATAGTATTTTTTAGACGGGCTGCCACGAGCTGAAACGAATGCAGCCAAGAGCGAGCGTCTGTGACTTACGGTTCAAGAGTTATTCACAGAAACATGGTTCTGAACTTTGCTGCCAGCCGCGAAAGCGAAAATAACCAAGATCGAGCGTCTAGGATTTACTTGTCAATAGCTCGCCTGGGAAACATCCAGAGAAGTCAAAGACAGTGCTTCCATACTAATTGCCAGGCGCTGAGACGAATGCCGCCAAGATCTAGCGTCTATGACTTACGGTTCAAGAATTAGCCTCAGAAACAGTGGGAAACAGTGCTTCTATACTAATTGCCAGGCGCTGAGACGAATGCCGCCAAGATCGAGCGTCTATGACTTACGGTTCAAGAATTAGCCTCAGAAACAGTGGTTCTGAACATGCTGCCAATTGCTCGCCTGGGAAACATCCAAAGAAGGCCAAGATAGTGTTTTTTAGACGGGCTGCCACGAGCTGAAACGAATGCAGCCAAGAGCGAGCGTCTGTGACTTACGGTTCAAGAGTTATTCACAGAAACATGGTTCTGAACTTTGCTGCCAGCCGCGAAAGCGAAAATAACCAAGATCGAGCGTCTAGGATTTACTTGTCAATAGCTCGCCTGGGAAACATCCAGAGAAGTCAAAGACAGTGCTTCTATACTAACTGCCAGGCGCTGAGATGAATGCCGCCAAGATCTAGCGTCTATGACTTACGGTTCAAGAATTAGCCTCAGAAACAGTGGGAAACAGTGCTTCTATACTAATTGCCAGGCGCTGAGACGAATGCCGCCAAGATCGAGCGTCTATGACTTACGGTTCAAGAATTAGCCTCAGAAACAGTGGTTCTGAACATGCTGCCAATTGCTCGCCTGGGAAACATCCAGAGAAGTCCAAGATAGTGTTTTTTAGACGGGCTGCCACGAGCTGAAACGAATGCAGCCAAGAGCGAGCGTCTGTGACTTACGGTTCAAGAGTTATTCACAGAAACATGGTTCTGAACTTTGCTGCCAGCCGCGAAAGCGAAAATAACCAAGATCGAGCGTCTAGGATTTACTTGTCAATAGCTCGCCTGGGAAACATCCAGAGAAGTCAAAGACAGTGCTTCTATACTAATTGCCAGGCGCTGAGACGAATGCCGCCAAGATCGAGCGTCTATGACTTACGGTTCAAGAATTAGCCTCAGAAACAGTGGTTCTGAACATGCTGCCAATTACTCGCCTGGGAAACATCCAGAGAAGTCCAAGATAGTGTTTTTTAGACGGGCTGCCACGAGCTGAAACGAATGCAGCCAAGAGCGAGCGTCTGTGACTTACGGTTCAAGAGTTATTCACAGAAACATGGTTCTGAACTTTGCTGCCAGCCGCGAAAGCGAAAATAATCAAGATCGAGCGTCTAGGATTTACTTGTCAATAGCTCGCCTGGGAAACATCCAGAGAAGTCAAAGACAGTGCTTCTATACTAATTGCCAGGCGCTGAGATGAATGCCGCCAAGATCTAGCGTCTATGACTTACGGTTCAAGAATTAGCCTCAGAAACAGTGGGAAACAGTGCTTCTATACTAATTGCCAGGCGCTGAGACGAATGCCGCCAAGATCTAGCGTCTATGACTTACGGTTCAAGAATTAGCCTCAGAAACAGTGGGAAACAGTGCTTCTATACTAATTGCCAGGCGCTGAGACGAATGCCGCCAAGATCTAGCGTCTATGACTTACGGTTCAAGAATTAGCCTCAGAAACAGTGGGAAACAGTGCTTCTATACTAATTGCCAGGCGCTGAGACGAATGCCGCCAAGATCGAGCGTCTATGACTTACGGTTCAAGAATTAGCCTCAGAAACAGTGGTTCTGAACATGCTGCCAATTGCTCGCCTGGGAAACATCCAGAGAAGGCCAAGATAGTGTTTTTTAGACGGGCTGCCACGAGCTGAAACGAATGCAGCCAAGAGCGAGCGTCTGTGACTTACGGTTCAAGAGTTATTCACAGAAACATGGTTCTGAACTTTGCTGCCAGCCGCGAAAGCGAAAATAACCAAGATCGAGCGTCTAGGATTTACTTGTCAATAGCTCGCCTGGGAAACATCCAGAGAAGTCAAAGACAGTGCTTCTATACTAATTGCCAGGCGCTGAGATGAATGCCGCCAAGATCTAGCGTCTATGACTTACGGTTCAAGAATTAGCCTCAGAAACAGTGGGAAACAGTGCTTCTATACTAATTGCCAGGCGCTGAGACGAATGCCGCCAAGATCGAGCGTCTATGACTTACGGTTCAAGAATTAGCCTCAGAAACAGTGGTTCTGAACATGCTGCCAATTGCTCGCCTGGGAAACATCCAGAGAAGTCCAAGATAGTGTTTTTTAGACGGGCTGCCACGAGCTGAAACGAATGCAGCCAAGAGCGAGCGTCTGTGACTTACGGTTCAAGAGTTATTCACAGAAACATGGTTCTGAACTTTGCTGCCAGCCGCGAAAGCGAAAATAACCAAGATCGAGCGTCTAGGATTTACTTGTCAATAGCTCGCCTGGGAAACATCCAGAGAAGTCAAAGACAGTGCTTCTATACTAATTGCCAGGCGCTGAGATGAATGCCGCCAAGATCTAGCGTCTATGACTTACGGTTCAAGAATTAGCCTCAGAAACAGTGGGAAACAGTGCTTCTATACTAATTGCCAGGCGCTGAGACGAATGCCGCCAAGATCGAGCGTCTATGACTTACGGTTCAAGAATTAGCCTCAGAAACAGTGGGAAACAGTGCTTCTATACTAATTGCCAGGCGCTGAGACGAATGGCGCCAAGATCGAGCGTCTAAGACTTACGGTTCAAGAATTAGCCTCAGAAACAGTGGTTCTGAACATGCTGCCAATAGCTCGCCTGGGAAACATCCAGAGAAGTCCAAGATAGTATTTTTTAGACGGGCTGCCACGAGCTGAAACGAATGCAGCCAAGAGCGAGCGTCTGTGACTTACGGTTCAAGAGTTATTCACAGAAACATGGTTCTGAACTTTGCTGCCAGCCGCGAAAGCGAAAATAACCAAGATCGAGCGTCTAGGATTTACTTGTCAATAGCTCGCCTGGGAAACATCCAGAGAAGTCAAAGACAGTGCTTCTATACTAATTGCCAGGCGCTGAGACGAATGCCGCGAAGATCTAGCGTCTATGACTTACGGTTCAAGAATTAGCCTCAGAAACAGTGGGAAACAGTGCTTCTATACTAATTGCCAGGCGCTGAGACGAATGCCGCCAAGATCGAGCGTCTATGACTTACGGTTCAAGAATTAGCCTCAGAAACAGTGGTTCTGAACATGCTGCCAATTGCTCGCCTGGGAAACATCCAGAGAAGTCCAAGATAGTGTTTTTTAGACGGGCTGCCACGAGCTGAAACGAATGCAGCCAAGAGCGAGCGTCTGTGACTTACGGTTCAAGAGTTATTCACAGAAACATGGTTCTGAACTTTGCTGCCAGCCGCGAAAGCGAAAATAACCAAGATCGAGCGTCTAGGATTTACTTGTCAATAGCTCGCCTGGGAAACATCCAGAGAAGTCAAAGACAGTGCTTCCATACTAATTGCCAGGCGCTGAGATGAATGCCGCCAAGATCTAGCGTCTATGACTTACGGTTCAAGAATTAGCCTCAGAAACAGTGGGAAACAGTGCTTCTATACTAATTGCCAGGCGCTGAGACGAATGCCGCCAAGATCTAGCGTCTATGACTTACGGTTCAAGAATTAGCCTCAGAAACAGTGGGAAACAGTGCTTCTATACTAATTGCCAGGCGCTGAGACGAATGGCGCCAAGATCGAGCGTCTAAGACTTACGGTTCAAGAATTAGCCTCAGAAACAGTGGTTCTGAACATGCTGCCAATAGCTCGCCTGGGAAAGATCCAGAGAAGTCCAAGATAGTATTTTTTAGACGGGCTGCCACGAGCTGAAACGAATGCAGCCAAGAGCGAGCGTCTGTGACTTACGGTTCAAGAGTTATTCACAGAAACATGGTTCTGAACTTTGCTGCCAGCCGCGAAAGCGAAAATAACCAAGATCGAGCGTCTAGGATTTACTTGTCAATAGCTCGCCTGGGAAACATCCAGAGAAGTCAAAGACAGTGCTTCCATACTAATTGCCAGGCGCTGAGACGAATGCCGCGAAGATCTAGCGTCTATGACTTACGGTTCAAGAATTAGCCTCAGAAACAGTGGTTCTGAACATGCTGCCAATTGCTCGCCTGGGAAACATCCAGAGAAGGCCAAGATAGTGTTTTTTAGACGGGCTGCCACGAGCTGAAACGAATGCAGCCAAGAGCGAGCGTCTGTGACTTACGGTTCAAGAGTTATTCACAGAAACATGGTTCTGAACTTTGCTGCCAGCCGCGAAAGCGAAAATAACCAAGATCGAGCGTCTAGGATTTACTTGTCAATAGCTCGCCTGGGAAACATCCAGAGAAGTCAAAGACAGTGCTTCTATACTAACTGCCAGGCGCTGAGATGAATGCCGCCAAGATCTAGCGTCTATGACTTACGGTTCAAGAATTAGCCTCAGAAACAGTGGGAAACAGTGCTTCTATACTAATTGCCAGGCGCTGAGACGAATGCCGCCAAGATCGAGCGTCTATGACTTACGGTTCAAGAATTAGCCTCAGAAACAGTGGTTCTGAACATGCTGCCAATTGCTCGCCTGGGAAACATCCAGAGAAGTCCAAGATAGTGTTTTTTAGACGGGCTGCCACGAGCTGAAACGAATGCAGCCAAGAGCGAGCGTCTGTGACTTACGGTTCAAGAGTTATTCACAGAAACATGGTTCTGAACTTTGCTGCCAGCCGCGAAAGCGAAAATAACCAAGATCGAGCGTCTAGGATTTACTTGTCAATAGCTCGCCTGGGAAACATCCAGAGAAGTCAAAGACAGTGCTTCTATACTAATTGCCAGGCGCTGAGACGAATGCCGCCAAGATCGAGCGTCTATGACTTACGGTTCAAGAATTAGCCTCAGAAACAGTGGTTCTGAACATGCTGCCAATAGCTCGCCTGGGAAACATCCAGACAAGTCCAAGATAGTGTTTTTTAGACGGGCTGCCACGAGCTGAAACGAATGCAGCCAAGAGCGAGCGTCTGTGACTTACGGTTCAAGAGTTATTCACAGAAACATGGTTCTGAACTTTGCTGCCAGCCGCGAAAGCGAAAATAACCAAGATCGAGCGTCTAGGATTTACTTGTCAATAGCTCGCCTGGGAAACATCCAGAGAAGTCAAAGACAGTGCTTCTATACTAATTGCCAGGCGCTGAGATGAATGCCGCCAAGATCTAGCGTCTATGACTTACGGTTCAAGAATTAGCCTCAGAAACAGTGGGAAACAGTGCTTCTATACTAATTGTCAGGCGCTGAGACGAATGCCGCCAAGATCTAGCGTCTATGACTTACGGTTCAAGAATTAGCCTCAGAAACAGTGGGAAACAGTGCTTCTATACTAATTGCCAGGCGCTGAGACGAATGGCGCCAAGATCGAGCGTCTAAGACTTACGGTTCAAGAATTAGCCTCAGAAACAGTGGTTCTGAACATGCTGCCAATAGCTCGCCTGGGAAACATCCAGAGAAGTCCAAGATAGTATTTTTTAGACGGGCTGCCACGAGCTGAAACGAATGCAGCCAAGAGCGAGCGTCTGTGACTTACGGTTCAAGAGTTATTCACAGAAACATGGTTCTGAACTTTGCTGCCAGCCGCGAAAGCGAAAATAACCAAGATCGAGCGTCTAGGATTTACTTGTCAATAGCTCGCCTGGGAAACATCCAGAGAAGTCAAAGACAGTGCTTCTATACTAATTGCCAGGCGCTGAGACGAATGCCGCGAAGATCTAGCGTCTATGACTTACGGTTCAAGAATTAGCCTCAGAAACAGTGGGAAACAGTGCTTCTACACTAATTGCCAGGCGCTGAGACGAATGCCGCCAAGATCGAGCGTCTATGACTTACGGTTCAAGAATTAGCCTCAGAAACAGTGGTTCTGAACATGCTGCCAATTACTCGCCTGGGAAACATCCAGAGAAGTCCAAGATAGTGTTTTTTAGACGGGCTGCCACGAGCTGAAACGAATGCAGCCAAGAGCGAGCGTCTGTGACTTACGGTTCAAGAGTTATTCACAGAAACATGGTTCTGAACTTTGCTGCCAGCCGCGAAAGCGAAAATAATCAAGATCGAGCGTCTAGGATTTACTTGTCAATAGCTCGCCTGGGAAACATCCAGAGAAGTCAAAGACAGTGCTTCTATACTAATTGCCAGGCGCTGAGATGAATGCCGCCAAGATCTAGCGTCTATGACTTACGGTTCAAGAATTAGCCTCAGAAACAGTGGGAAACAGTGCTTCTATACTAATTGCCAGGCGCTGAGACGAATGCCGCCAAGATCTAGCGTCTATGACTTACGGTTCAAGAATTAGCCTCAGAAACAGTGGGAAACAGTGCTTCTATACTAATTGCCAGGCGCTGAGACGAATGGCGCCAAGATCGAGCGTCTAAGACTTACGGTTCAAGAATTAGCCTCAGAAACAGTGGTTCTGAACATGCTGCCAATAGCTCGCCTGGGAAAGATCCAGAGAAGTCCAAGATAGTATTTTTTAGACGGGCTGCCACGAGCTGAAACGAATGCAGCCAAGAGCGAGAGTCTGTGACTTACGGTTCAAGAGTTATTCACAGAAACATGGTTCTGAACTTTGCTGCCAGCCGCGAAAGCGAAAATAACCAAGATCGAGCGTCTAGGATTTACTTGTCAATAGCTCGCCTGGGAAACATCCAGAGAAGTCAAAGACAGTGCTTCCATACTAATTGCCAGGCGCTGAGACGAATGCCGCGAAGATCTAGCGTCTATGACTTACGGTTCAAGAATTAGCCTCAGAAACAGTGGGAAACAGTGCTTCTATACTAATTGCCAGGCGCTGAGACGAATGCCGCCAAGATCGAGCGTCTATGACTTACGGTTCAAGAATTAGCCTCAGAAACAGTGGTTCTGAACATGCTGCCAATTGCTCGCCTGGGAAACATCCAGAGAAGGCCAAGATAGTGTTTTTTAGACGGGCTGCCACGAGCTGAAACGAATGCAGCCAAGAGCGAGCGTCTGTGACTTACGGTTCAAGAGTTATTCACAGAAACATGGTTCTGAACTTTGCTGCCAGCCGCGAAAGCGAAAATAACCAAGATCGAGCGTCTAGGATTTACTTGTCAATAGCTCGCCTGGGAAACATCCAGAGAAGTCAAAGACAGTGCTTCTATACTAATTGCCAGGCGCTGAGACGAATGCCGCCAAGATCTAGCGTCTATGACTTACGGTTCAAGAATTAGCCTCAGAAACAGTGGGAAACAGTGCTTCTATACTAATTGCCAGGCGCTGAGACGAATGCCGCCAAGCTCGAGCGTCTAAGACTTACGGTTCAAGAATTAGCCTCAGAAACAGTGGTTCTGAACATGCTGCCAATAGCTCGCCTGGGAATCATCCAGAGAAGTCCAAGATAGTGTTTTTTAGACGGGCTGCCACGAGCTGAAACGAATGCAGCCAAGAGCGAGCGTCTGTGACTTACGGTTCAAGAGTTATTCACAGAAACATGGTTCTGAACTTTGCTGCCAGCCGCGAAAGCGAAAATAACCAAGATCGAGCGTCTAGGATTTACTTGTCAATAGCTCGCCTGGGAAACATCCAGAGAAGTCAAAGACAGTGCTTCTATACTAATTGCCAGGCGCTGAGATGAATGCCGCCAAGATCTAGCGTCTATGACTTACGGTTCAAGAATTAGCCTCAGAAACAATGGGAAATAGTGCTTCTATACTGATTGCCAGGCGCTGAGACGAATGCCGCCAAGATCGAGCGTCTATGACTTACGGTTCAAGAATTAGCCTCAGAAACAGTGGTTCTGAACATGCTGCCAATAGCTCGCCTGGGAAACATCCAGAGAAGGCCAAGATAGTGTTTTTTAGACGGGCTGCCACGAGCTGAAACGAATGCAGCCAAGAGCGAGCGTCTGTGACTTACGGTTCAAGAGTTATTCACAATAACATGGTTCTGAACTTTGATGCCAGCCGCGAAAGCGAAAATAACCAAGATCGAGCGTCTAGGATTTACTTGTCAATAGCTCGCCTGGGAAACATCCAGAGAAGTCAAAGACAGTGCTTCTATACTAATTGCCAGGCGCTGAGACGAATGCCGCCAAGATCTAGCGTCTATGACTTACGGTTCAAGAATTAGCCTCAGAAACAGTGGGAAACAGTGCTTCTATACTAATTGCCAGGCGCTGAGACGAATGGCGCCAAGATCGAGCGTCTAAGACTTACGGTTCAAGAATTAGCCTCAGAAACAGTGGTTCTGAACATGCTGCCAATAGCTCGCCTGGGAAACATCCAGAGAAGGCCAAGATAGTGTTTTTTAGACGGGCTGCCACGAGCTGAAACGAATGCAGCCAAGAGCGAGCGTCTGTGACTTACGGTTCAAGAGTTATTCACAGAAACATGGTTCTGAACTTTGTTGCCAGCCGCGAAAGCGAAAATAACCAAGATCGAGCGTCTAGGATTTACTTGTCAATAGCTCGCCTGGGAAACATCCAGAGAAGTCAAAGACAGTGCTTCTATACTAATTGCCAGGCGCTGAGATGAATGCTGCCAAGATCTAGCGTCTATGACTTACGGTTCAAGAATTAGCCTCAGAAACAGTGGGAAACAGTGCTTCTATACTAATTGCCAGGCGCTGAGACGAATGCCGCCAAGATCGAGCGTCTATGACTTACGGTTCAAGAATTAGCCTCAGAAACAGTGGTTCTGAACATGCTGCCAATTGCTCGCCTGGGAAACATCCAGAGAAGTCCAAGATAGTGTTTTTTAGACGGGCTGCCACGAGCTGAAACGAATGCAGCCAAGAGCGAGCGTCTGTGACTTACGGTTCAAGAGTTATTCACAGAAACATGGTTCTGAACTTTGCTGCCAGCCGCGAAAGCGAAAATAACCAAGATCGAGCGTCTAGGATTTACTTGTCAATAGCTCGCCTGGGAAACATCCAGAGAAGTCAAAGACAGTGCTTCTATACTAATTGCCAGGCGCTGAGACGAATGCCGCCAAGATCTAGCGTCTATGACTTACGGTTCAAGAATTAGCCTCAGAAACAGTGGGAAACAGTGCTTCTATACTAATTGCCAGGCGCTGAGACGAATGGCGCCAAGATCGAGCGTCTAAGACTTACGGTTCAAGAATTAGCCTCAGAAACAGTGGTTCTGAACATGCTGCCAATAGCTCGCCTGGGAAACATCCAGAGAAGGCCAAGATAGTGTTTTTTAGACGGGCTGCCACGAGCTGAAACGAATGCAGCCAAGAGCGAGCGTCTGTGACTTACGGTTCAAGAGTTATTCACAGAAACATGGTTCTGAACTTTGCTGCCAGCCGCGAAAGCGAAAATAACCAAGATCGAGCGTCTAGGATTTACTTGTCAATAGCTCGCCTGGGAAACATCCAGAGAAGTCAAAGACAGTGCTTCTATACTAATTGCCAGGCGCTGAGATGAATGCCGCCAAGATCTAGCGTCTATGACTTACGGTTCAAGAATTAGCCTCAGAAACAGTGGGAAACAGTGCTTCTATACTAATTGCCAGGCGCTGAGACGAATGCCGCCAAGATCGAGCGTCTATGACTTACGGTTCAAGAATTAGCCTCAGAAACAGTGGTTCTGAACATGCTGCCAATTGCTCGCCTGGGAAACATCCAGAGAAGTCCAAGATAGTGTTTTTTAGACGGGCTGCCACGAGCTGAAACGAATGCAGCCAAGAGCGAGCGTCTGTGACTTACGGTTCAAGAGTTATTCACAGAAACATGGTTCTGAACTTTGCTGCCAGCCGCGAAAGCGAAAATAACCAAGATCGAGCGTCTAGGATTTACTTGTCAATAGCTCGCCTGGGAAACATCCAGAGAAGTCAAAGACAGTGCTTCTATACTAATTGCCAGGCGCTGAGATGAATGCCGCCAAGATCTAGCGTCTATGACTTACGGTTCAAGAATTAGCCTCAGAAACAGTGGGAAACAGTGCTTCTATACTAATTGCCAGGCGCTGAGACGAATGCCGCCAAGATCTAGCGTCTATGACTTACGGTTCAAGAATTAGCCTCAGAAACAGTGGGAAACAGTGCTTCTATACTAATTGCCAGGCGCTGAGACGAATGGCGCCAAGATCGAGCGTCTAAGACTTACGGTTCAAGAATTAGCCTCAGAAACAGTGGTTCTGAACATGCTGCCAATAGCTCGCCTGGGAAACATCCAGAGAAGTCCAAGATAGTATTTTTTAGACGGGCTGCCACGAGCTGAAACGAATGCAGCCAAGAGCGAGCGTCTGTGACTTACGGTTCAAGAGTTATTCACAGAAACATGGTTCTGAACTTTGCTGCCAGCCGCGAAAGCGAAAATAACCAAGATCGAGCGTCTAGGATTTACTTGTCAATAGCTCGCCTGGGAAACATCCAGAGAAGTCAAAGACAGTGCTTCTATACTAATTGCCAGGCGCTGAGACGAATGCCGCGAAGATCTAGCGTCTATGACTTACGGTTCAAGAATTAGCCTCAGAAACAGTGGGAAACAGTGCTTCTATACTAATTGCCAGGCGCTGAGACGAATGCCGCCAAGATCGAGCGTCTATGACTTACGGTTCAAGAATTAGCCTCAGAAACAGTGGTTCTGAACATGCTGCCAATTACTCGCCTGGGAAACATCCAGAGAAGTCCAAGATAGTGTTTTTTAGACGGGCTGCCACGAGCTGAAACGAATGCAGCCAAGAGCGAGCGTCTGTGACTTACGGTTCAAGAGTTATTCACAGAAACATGGTTCTGAACTTTGCTGCCAGCCGCGAAAGCGAAAATAATCAAGATCGAGCGTCTAGGATTTACTTGTCAATAGCTCGCCTGGGAAACATCCAGAGAAGTCAAAGACAGTGCTTCTATACTAATTGCCAGGCGCTGAGATGAATGCCGCCAAGATCTAGCGTCTATGACTTACGGTTCAAGAATTAGCCTCAGAAACAATGGGAAACAGTGCTTCTATACTAATTGCCAGGCGCTGAGACGAATGCCGCCAAGATCTAGCGTCTATGACTTACGGTTCAAGAATTAGCCTCAGAAACAGTGGGAAACAGTGCTTCTATACTAATTGCCAGGCGCTGAGACGAATGGCGCCAAGATCGAGCGTCTAAGACTTACGGTTCAAGAATTAGCCTCAGAAACAGTGGTTCTGAACATGCTGCCAATAGCTCGCCTGGGAAAGATCCAGAGAAGTCCAAGATAGTATTTTTTAGACGGGCTGCCACGAGCTGAAACGAATGCAGCCAAGAGCGAGAGTCTGTGACTTACGGTTCAAGAGTTATTCACAGAAACATGGTTCTGAACTTTGCTGCCAGCCGCGAAAGCGAAAATAACCAAGATCGAGCGTTTAGGATTTACTTGTCAATAGCTCGCCTGGGAAACATCCAGAGAAGTCAAAGACAGTGCTTCCATACTAATTGCCAGGCGCTGAGACGAATGCCGCGAAGATCTAGCGTCTATGACTTACGGTTCAAGAATTAGCCTCAGAAACAGTGGGAAACAGTGCTTCTATACTAATTGCCAGGCGCTGAGACGAATGCCGCCAAGATCGAGCGTCTATGACTTACGGTTCAAGAATTAGCCTCAGAAACAGTGGTTCTGAACATGCTGCCAATTGCTCGCCTGGGAAACATCCAGAGAAGTCCAAGATAGTGTTTTTTAGACGGGCTGCCACGAGCTGAAACGAATGCAGCCAAGAGCGAGCGTCTGTGACTTACGGTTCAAGAGTTATTCACAGAAACATGGTTCTGAACTTTGCTGCCAGCCGCGAAAGCGAAAATAACCAAGATCGAGCGTCTAGGATTTACTTGTCAATAGCTCGCCTGGGAAACATCCAGAGAAGTCAAAGACAGTGCTTCTATACTAATTGCCAGGCGCTGAGACGAATGCCGCCAAGATCTAGCGTCTATGACTTACGGTTCAAGAATTAGCCTCAGAAACAGTGGGAAACAGTGCTTCTATACTAATTGCCAGGCGCTGAGACGAATGGCGCCAAGATCGAGCGTCTAAGACTTACGGTTCAAGAATTAGCCTCAGAAACAGTGGTTCTGAACATGCTGCCAATAGCTCGCCTGGGAAACATCCAGAGAAGGCCAAGATAGTGTTTTTTAGACGGGCTGCCACGAGCTGAAACGAATGCAGCCAAGAGCGAGCGTCTGTGACTTACGGTTCAAGAGTTATTCACAGAAACATGGTTCTGAACTTTGCTGCCAGCCGCGAAAGCGAAAATAACCAAGATCGAGCGTCTAGGATTTACTTGTCAATAGCTCGCCTGGGAAACATCCAGAGAAGTCAAAGACAGTGCTTCTATACTAATTGCCAGGCGCTGAGATGAATGCCGCCAAGATCTAGCGTCTATGACTTACGGTTCAAGAATTAGCCTCAGAAACAGTGGGAAACAGTGCTTCTATACTAATTGCCAGGCGCTGAGACGAATGCCGCCAAGATCGAGCGTCTATGACTTACGGTTCAAGAATTAGCCTCAGAAACAGTGGTTCTGAACATGCTGCCAATTGCTCGCCTGGGAAACATCCAGAGAAGTCCAAGATAGTGTTTTTTAGACGGGCTGCCACGAGCTGAAACGAATGCAGCCAAGAGCGAGCGTCTGTGACTTACGGTTCAAGAGTTATTCACAGAAACATGGTTCTGAACTTTGCTGCCAGCCGCGAAAGCGAAAATAACCAAGATCGAGCGTCTAGGATTTACTTGTCAATAGCTCGCCTGGGAAACATCCAGAGAAGTCAAAGACAGTGCTTCTATACTAATTGCCAGGCGCTGAGATGAATGCCGCCAAGATCTAGCGTCTATGACTTACGGTTCAAGAATTAGCCTCAGAAACAGTGGGAAACAGTGCTTCTATACTAATTGCCAGGCGCTGAGACGAATGCCGCCAAGATCTAGCGTCTATGACTTACGGTTCAAGAATTAGCCTCAGAAACAGTGGGAAACAGTGCTTCTATACTAATTGCCAGGCGCTGAGACGAATGGCGCCAAGATCGAGCGTCTAAGACTTACGGTTCAAGAATTAGCCTCAGAAACAGTGGTTCTGAACATGCTGCCAATAGCTCGCCTGGGAAACATCCAGAGAAGTCCAAGATAGTATTTTTTAGACGGGCTGCCACGAGCTGAAACGAATGCAGCCAAGAGCGAGCGTCTGTGACTTACGGTTCAAGAGTTATTCACAGAAACATGGTTCTGAACTTTGCTGCCAGCCGCGAAAGCGAAAATAACCAAGATCGAGCGTCTAGGATTTACTTGTCAATAGCTCGCCTGGGAAACATCCAGAGAAGTCAAAGACAGTGCTTCTATACTAATTGCCAGGCGCTGAGACGAATGCCGCGAAGATCTAGCGTCTATGACTTACGGTTCAAGAATTAGCCTCAGAAACAGTGGGAAACAGTGCTTCTATACTAATTGCCAGGCGCTGAGACGAATGCCGCCAAGATCGAGCGTCTATGACTTACGGTTCAAGAATTAGCCTCAGAAACAGTGGTTCTGAACATGCTGCCAATTACTCGCCTGGGAAACATCCAGAGAAGTCCAAGATAGTGTTTTTTAGACGGGCTGCCACGAGCTGAAACGAATGCAGCCAAGAGCGAGCGTCTGTGACTTACGGTTCAAGAGTTATTCACAGAAACATGGTTCTGAACTTTGCTGCCAGCCGCGAAAGCGAAAATAATCAAGATCGAGCGTCTAGGATTTACTTGTCAATAGCTCGCCTGGGAAACATCCAGAGAAGTCAAAGACAGTGCTTCTATACTAATTGCCAGGCGCTGAGATGAATGCCGCCAAGATCTAGCGTCTATGACTTACGGTTCAAGAATTAGCCTCAGAAACAATGGGAAACAGTGCTTCTATACTAATTGCCAGGCGCTGAGACGAATGCCGCCAAGATCTAGCGTCTATGACTTACGGTTCAAGAATTAGCCTCAGAAACAGTGGGAAACAGTGCTTCTATACTAATTGCCAGGCGCTGAGACGAATGGCGCCAAGATCGAGCGTCTAAGACTTACGGTTCAAGAATTAGCCTCAGAAACAGTGGTTCTGAACATGCTGCCAATAGCTCGCCTGGGAAAGATCCAGAGAAGTCCAAGATAGTATTTTTTAGACGGGCTGCCACGAGCTGAAACGAATGCAGCCAAGAGCGAGAGTCTGTGACTTACGGTTCAAGAGTTATTCACAGAAACATGGTTCTGAACTTTGCTGCCAGCCGCGAAAGCGAAAATAACCAAGATCGAGCGTTTAGGATTTACTTGTCAATAGCTCGCCTGGGAAACATCCAGAGAAGTCAAAGACAGTGCTTCCATACTAATTGCCAGGCGCTGAGACGAATGCCGCGAAGATCTAGCGTCTATGACTTACGGTTCAAGAATTAGCCTCAGAAACAGTGGGAAACAGTGCTTCTATACTAATTGCCAGGCGCTGAGACGAATGCCGCCAAGATCGAGCGTCTATGACTTACGGTTCAAGAATTAGCCTCAGAAACAGTGGTTCTGAACATGCTGCCAATAGCTCGCCTGGGAAAGATCCAGAGAAGTCCAAGATAGTATTTTTTAGACGGGCTGCCACGAGCTGAAACGAATGCAGCCAAGAGCGAGAGTCTGTGACTTACGGTTCAAGAGTTATTCACAGAAACATGGTTCTGAACTTTGCTGCCAGCCGCGAAAGCGAAAATAACCAAGATCGAGCGTTTAGGATTTACTTGTCAATAGCTCGCCTGGGAAACATCCAGAGAAGTCAAAGACAGTGCTTCCATACTAATTGCCAGGCGCTGAGACGAATGCCGCGAAGATCTAGCGTCTATGACTTACGGTTCAAGAATTAGCCTCAGAAACAGTGGGAAACAGTGCTTCTATACTAATTGCCAGGCGCTGAGACGAATGCCGCCAAGATCGAGCGTCTATGACTTACGGTTCAAGAATTAGCCTCAGAAACAGTGGTTCTGAACATGCTGCCAATTGCTCGCCTGGGAAACATCCAGAGAAGTCCAAGATAGTGTTTTTTAGACGGGCTGCCACGAGCTGAAACGAATGCAGCCAAAAGCGAGCGTCTGTGACTTACGGTTCAAGAGTTATTCACAGAAACATGGTTCTGAACTTTGCTGCCAGCCGCGAAAGCGAAAATAACCAAGATCGAGCGTCTAGGATTTACTTGTCAATAGCTCGCCTGGGAAACATCCAGAGAAGTCAAAGACAGTGCTTCTATACTAATTGCCAGGCGCTGAGACGAATGCCGCCAAGATCTAGCGTCTATGACTTACGGTTCAAGAATTAGCCTCAGAAACAGTGGGAAACAGTGCTTCTATACTAATTGCCAGGCGCTGAGACGAATGGCGCCAAGATCGAGCGTCTAAGACTTACGGTTCAAGAATTAGCCTCAGAAACAGTGGTTCTGAACATGCTGCCAATAGCTCGCCTGGGAAACATCCAGAGAAGGCCAAGATAGTGTTTTTTAGACGGGCTGCCACGAGCTGAAACGAATGCAGCCAAGAGCGAGCGTCTGTGACTTACGGTTCAAGAGTTATTCACAGAAACATGGTTCTGAACTTTGCTGCCAGCCGCGAAAGCGAAAATAACCAAGATCGAGCGTCTAGGATTTACTTGTCAATAGCTCGCCTGGGAAACATCCAGAGAAGTCAAAGACAGTGCTTCTATACTAATTGCCAGGCGCTGAGATGAATGCCGCCAAGATCTAGCGTCTATGACTTACGGTTCAAGAATTAGCCTCAGAAACAGTGGGAAACAGTGCTTCTATACTAATTGCCAGGCGCTGAGACGAATGCCGCCAAGATCGAGCGTCTATGACTTACGGTTCAAGAATTAGCCTCAGAAACAGTGGTTCTGAACATGCTGCCAATTGCTCGCCTGGGAAACATCCAGAGAAGTCCAAGATAGTGTTTTTTAGACGGGCTGCCACGAGCTGAAACGAATGCAGCCAAGAGCGAGCGTCTGTGACTTACGGTTCAAGAGTTATTCACAGAAACATGGTTCTGAACTTTGCTGCCAGCCGCGAAAGCGAAAATAACCAAGATCGAGCGTCTAGGATTTACTTGTCAATAGCTCGCCTGGGAAACATCCAGAGAAGTCAAAGACAGTGCTTCTATACTAATTGCCAGGCGCTGAGATGAATGCCGCCAAGATCTAGCGTCTATGACTTACGGTTCAAGAATTAGCCTCAGAAACAGTGGGAAACAGTGCTTCTATACTAATTGCCAGGCGCTGAGACGAATGCCGCCAAGATCTAGCGTCTATGACTTACGGTTCAAGAATTAGCCTCAGAAACAGTGGGAAACAGTGCTTCTATACTAATTGCCAGGCGCTGAGACGAATGGCGCCAAGATCGAGCGTCTAAGACTTACGGTTCAAGAATTAGCCTCAGAAACAGTGGTTCTGAACATGCTGCCAATAGCTCGCCTGGGAAAGATCCAGAGAAGTCCAAGATAGTATTTTTTAGACGGGCTGCCACGAGCTGAAACGAATGCAGCCAAGAGCGAGCGTCTGTGACTTACGGTTCAAGAGTTATTCACAGAAACATGGTTCTGAATTTTGCTGCCAGCCGCGAAAGCGAAAATAACCAAGATCGAGCGTCTAGGATTTACTTGTCAATAGCTCGCCTGGGAAACATCCAGAGAAGTCAAAGACAGTGCTTCCATACTAATTGCCAGGCGCTGAGACGAATGCCGCGAAGATCTAGCGTCTATGACTTACGGTTCAAGAATTAGCCTCAGAAACAGTGGGAAACAGTGCTTCTATACTAATTGCCAGGCGCTGAGACGAATGCCGCCAAGATCGAGCGTCTATGACTTACGGTTCAAGAATTAGCCTCAGAAACAGTGGTTCTGAACATGCTGCCAATTGCTCGCCTGGGAAACATCCAAAGAAGGCCAAGATAGTGTTTTTTAGACGGGCTGCCACGAGCTGAAACGAATGCAGCCAAGAGCGAGCGTCTGTGACTTACGGTTCAAGAGTTATTCACAGAAACATGGTTCTGAACTTTGCTGCCAGCCGCGAAAGCGAAAATAACCAAGATCGAGCGTCTAGGATTTACTTGTCAATAGCTCGCCTGGGAAACATCCAGAGAAGTCAAAGACAGTGCTTCTATACTAATTGCCAGGCGCTGAGATGAATGCCGCCAAGATCTAGCGTCTATGACTTACGGTTCAAGAATTAGCCTCAGAAACAGTGGGAAACAGTGCTTCTATACTAATTGCCAGGCGCTGAGACGAATGCCGCCAAGATCGAGCGTCTATGACTTACGGTTCAAGAATTAGCCTCAGAAACAGTGGTTCTGAACATGCTGCCAATTGCTCGCCTGGGAAACATCCAGAGAAGTCCAAGATAGTGTTTTTTAGACGGGCTGCCACGAGCTGAAACGAATGCAGCCAAGAGCGAGCGTCTGTGACTTACGGTTCAAGAGTTATTCACAGAAACATGGTTCTGAACTTTGCTGCCAGCCGCGAAAGCGAAAATAACCAAGATCGAGCGTCTAGGATTTACTTGTCAATAGCTCGCCTGGGAAACATCCAGAGAAGTCAAAGACAGTGCTTCTATACTAATTGCCAGGCGCTGAGACGAATGCCGCCAAGATCTAGCGTCTATGACTTACGGTTCAAGAATTAGCCTCAGAAACAGTGGGAAACAGTGCTTCTATACTAATTGCCAGGCGCTGAGACGAATGCCGCCAAGATCGAGCGTCTAAGACTTACGGTTCAAGAATTAGCCTCAGAAACAGTGGTTCTGAACATGCTGCCAATAGCTCGCCTGGGAAACATCCAGAGAAGTCCAAGATAGTGTTTTTTAGACGGGCTGCCACGAGCTGAAACGAATGCAGCCAAGAGCGAGCGTCTGTGACTTACGGTTCAAGAGTTATTCACAGAAACATGGTTCTGAACTTTGCTGCCAGCCGCGAAAGCCAAAATAACCAAGATCGAGCGTCTAGGATTTACTTGTCAATAGCTCGCCTGGGAAACATCCAGAGAAGTCAAAGACAGTGCTTCTATACTAATTGCCAGGCGCTGAGATGAATGCCGCCAAGATCTAGCGTCTATGACTTACGGTTCAAGAATTAGCCTCAGAAACAGTGGGAAACAGTGCTTCTATACTAATTGCCAGGCGCTGAGACGAATGCCGCCAAGATCTAGCGTCTATGACTTACGGTTCAAGAATTAGCCTCAGAAACAGTGGTTCTGAAACAGTGCTTCTATACTAATTGCCAGGCGCTGAGACGAATGGCGCCAAGATCGAGCAAGACTTACGGTTCAAGAATTAGCCTCAGAAACAGTGGTTCTGAACATGCTGCCAATAGCTCGCCTGGGAAAGATCCAGAGAAGTCCAAGATAGTATTTTTTAGACGGGCTGCCACGAGCTGAAACGAATGCAGCCAAGAGCGAGCGTCT
>NW_027462372.1:0-56100 GCF_050947455.1 Rhinoderma darwinii
CCAGTCTAAAAAACACTATCTTGGACTTCTCTGCATGTTTCCCAGGCGAGCAATTGGCAGCATGTTCAGAACCATGTTTCTGTGAATAACTCCTGAACCGTAAGTCCTAGACGCTCGCTCTTGGCTGCATTCGATTCAGCTCGTGGCAGCCAGTCTAAAAAACACTATCTTGGACTTCTCTGCATGTTTCCCAGGCGAGCAATTGGCAGCATGTTCAGAACCATGTTTCTGTGAATAACTCCTGAACCGTAAGTCCTAGACGCTCGCTCTTGGCTGCATTCGATTCAGCTCGTGGCAGCCAGTCTAAAAAACACTATCTTGGACTTCTCTGCATGTTTCCCAGGCGAGCAATTGGCAGCATGTTCAGAACCATGTTTCTGTGAATAACTCCTGAACCGTAAGTCCTAGACGCTCGCTCTTGGCTGCATTCGATTCAGCTCGTGGCAGCCAGTCTAAAAAACACTATCTTGGACTTCTCTGCATGTTCCTAAGGCAAATGTTTCTAAAGCTAATTCTTGAACCGTAAGTCCTAGACGCTCGATCTTGGCGGCATTCGTCTCAGCGCCAGGCAATTAGTATAGGAGCACTGTGTTTGACTTCTCTGGATGTTTCCCAGGCGAGTTATTGACAAGTAAATCCTAGACGCTCGATCTTGGTTATTTTCGCTTTCGCGGCTGGCAGTAAAAGAACCATGTTTCTGTGAATAACTCCTGAACCGTAAGTCCTAGACGCTCGCTCTTGGCTGCATTCGATTCAGCTCGTGGCAGCCAGTCTAAAAAACACTATCTTGGACTTCTCTGCTTGTTTCCCAGGCGAGCAATTGGCAGCATGTTCAGAACCATGTTTCTGTGAATAACTCCTGAACCGTAAGTCCTAGACGCTCGCTCTTGGCTGCATTCGATTCAGCTCGTGGCAGCCAGTCTAAAAAACACTATCTTGGACTTCTCTGCATGTTTCCCAGGCGAGCAATTGGCAGCATGTTCAGAACCATGTTTCTGTGAATAACTCCTGAACCGTAAGTCCTAGACGCTCGCTCTTGGCTGCATTCGATTCAGCTCGTGGCAGCCAGTCTAAAAAACACTATCTTGGACTTCTCTGCATGTTTCCCAGGCGAGCAATTGGCAGCATGTTCAGAACCATGTTTCTGTGAATAACTCCTGAACCGTAAGTCCTAGACGCTCGCTCTTGGCTGCATTCGATTCAGCTCGTGGCAGCCAGTCTAAAAAACACTATCTTGGACTTCTCTGCATGTTTCCCAGGCGAGCAATTGGCAGCATGTTCAGAACCATGTTTCTGTGAATAACTCCTGAACCGTAAGTCCTAGACGCTCGCTCTTGGCTGCATTCGATTCAGCTCGTGGCAGCCAGTCTAAAAAACACTATCTTGGACTTCTCTGCATGTTTCCCAGGCGAGCAATTGGCAGCATGTTCAGAACCATGTTTCTGTGAATAACTCCTGAACCGTAAGTCCTAGACGCTCGCTCTTGGCTGCATTCGATTCAGCTCGTGGCAGCCAGTCTAAAAAACACTATCTTGGACTTCTCTGCATGTTTCCCAGGCGAGCAATTGGCAGCATGTTCAGAACCATGTTTCTGTGAATAACTCCTGAACCGTAAGTCCTAGACGCTCGCTCTTGGCTGCATTCGATTCAGCTCGTGGCAGCCAGTCTAAAAAACACTATCTTGGACTTCTCTGCATGTTTCCCAGGCGAGCAATTGGCAGCATGTTCAGAACCATGTTTCTGTGAATAACTCCTGAACCGTAAGTCCTAGACGCTCGCTCTTGGCTGCATTCGATTCAGCTCGTGGCAGCCAGTCTAAAAAACACTATCTTGGACTTCTCTGCATGTTTCCCAGGCGAGCAATTGGCAGCATGTTCAGAACCATGTTTCTGTGAATAACTCCTGAACCGTAAGTCCTAGACGCTCGCTCTTGGCTGCATTCGATTCAGCTCGTGGCAGCCAGTCTAAAAAACACTATCTTGGACTTCTCTGCATGTTTCCCAGGCGAGCAATTGGCAGCATGTTCAGAACCATGTTTCTGTGAATAACTCCTGAACCGTAAGTCCTAGACGCTCGCTCTTGGCTGCATTCGATTCAGCTCGTGGCAGCCAGTCTAAAAAACACTATCTTGGACTTCTCTGCATGTTTCCCAGGCGAGCAATTGGCAGCATGTTCAGAACCATGTTTCTGTGAATAACTCCTGAACCGTAAGTCCTAGACGCTCGCTCTTGGCTGCATTCGATTCAGCTCGTGGCAGCCAGTCTAAAAAACACTATCTTGGACTTCTCTGCATGTTTCCCAGGCGAGCAATTGGCAGCATGTTCAGAACCATGTTTCTGTGAATAACTCCTGAACCGTAAGTCCTAGACGCTCGCTCTTGGCTGCATTCGATTCAGCTCGTGGCAGCCAGTCTAAAAAACACTATCTTGGACTTCTCTGCATGTTTCCCAGGCGAGCAATTGGCAGCATGTTCAGAACCATGTTTCTGTGAATAACTCCTGAACCGTAAGTCCTAGACGCTCGCTCTTGGCTGCATTCGATTCAGCTCGTGGCAGCCAGTCTAAAAAACACTATCTTGGACTTCTCTGCATGTTCCTAAGGCAAATGTTTCTAAAGCTAATTCTTGAACCGTAAGTCCTAGACGCTCGATCTTGGCGGCATTCGTCTCAGCGCCAGGCAATTAGTATAGGAGCACTGTGTTTGACTTCTCTGGATGTTTCCCAGGCGAGTTATTGACAAGTAAATCCTAGACGCTCGATCTTGGTTATTTTCGCTTTCGCGGCTGGCAGTAAAAGAACCATGTTTCTGTGAATAACTCCTGAACCGTAAGTCCTAGACGCTCGCTCTTGGCTGCATTCGATTCAGCTCGTGGCAGCCAGTCTAAAAAACACTATCTTGGACTTCTCGGCATGTTTCCCAGGCGAGCAATTGGCAGCATGTTCAGAACCATGTTTCTGTGAATAACTCCTGAACCGTAAGTCCTAGACGCTCGCTCTTGGCTGCATTCGATTCAGCTCGTGGCAGCCAGTCTAAAAAACACTATCTTGGACTTCTCTGCATGTTCCTAAGGCAAATGTTTCTAAAGCTAATTCTTGAACCGTAAGTCCTAGACGCTCGATCTTGGCGGCATTCGTCTCAGCGCCAGGCAATTAGTATAGGAGCACTGTGTTTGACTTCTCTGGATGTTTCCCAGGCGAGTTATTGACAAGTAAATCCTAGACGCTCGATCTTGGTTATTTTCGCTTTCGCGGCTGGCAGTAAAAGAACCATGTTTCTGTGAATAACTCCTGAACCGTAAGTCCTAGACGCTCGCTCTTGGCTGCATTCGATTCAGCTCGTGGCAGCCAGTCTAAAAAACACTATCTTGGACTTCTCTGCTTGTTTCCCAGGCGAGCAATTGGCAGCATGTTCAGAACCATGTTTCTGTGAATAACTCCTGAACCGTAAGTCCTAGACGCTCGCTCTTGGCTGCATTCGATTCAGCTCGTGGCAGCCAGTCTAAAAAACACTATCTTGGACTTCTCTGCATGTTTCCCAGGCGAGCAATTGGCAGCATGTTCAGAACCATGTTTCTGTGAATAACTCCTGAACCGTAAGTCCTAGACGCTCGCTCTTGGCTGCATTCGATTCAGCTCGTGGCAGCCAGTCTAAAAAACACTATCTTGGACTTCTCTGCATGTTTCCCAGGCGAGCAATTGGCAGCATGTTCAGAACCATGTTTCTGTGAATAACTCCTGAACCGTAAGTCCTAGACGCTCGCTCTTGGCTGCATTCGATTCAGCTCGTGGCAGCCAGTCTAAAAAACACTATCTTGGACTTCTCTGCATGTTTCCCAGGCGAGCAATTGGCAGCATGTTCAGAACCATGTTTCTGTGAATAACTCCTGAACCGTAAGTCCTAGACGCTCGCTCTTGGCTGCATTCGATTCAGCTCGTGGCAGCCAGTCTAAAAAACACTATCTTGGACTTCTCTGCATGTTTCCCAGGCGAGCAATTGGCAGCATGTTCAGAACCATGTTTCTGTGAATAACTCCTGAACCGTAAGTCCTAGACGCTCGCTCTTGGCTGCATTCGATTCAGCTCGTGGCAGCCAGTCTAAAAAACACTATCTTGGACTTCTCTGCATGTTTCCCAGGCGAGCAATTGGCAGCATGTTCAGAACCATGTTTCTGTGAATAACTCCTGAACCGTAAGTCCTAGACGCTCGCTCTTGGCTGCATTCGATTCAGCTCGTGGCAGCCAGTCTAAAAAACACTATCTTGGACTTCTCTGCATGTTTCCCAGGCGAGCAATTGGCAGCATGTTCAGAACCATGTTTCTGTGAATAACTCCTGAACCGTAAGTCCTAGACGCTCGCTCTTGGCTGCATTCGATTCAGCTCGTGGCAGCCAGTCTAAAAAACACTATCTTGGACTTCTCTGCATGTTTCCCAGGCGAGCAATTGGCAGCATGTTCAGAACCATGTTTCTGTGAATAACTCCTGAACCGTAAGTCCTAGACGCTCGCTCTTGGCTGCATTCGATTCAGCTCGTGGCAGCCAGTCTAAAAAACACTATCTTGGACTTCTCTGCATGTTTCCCAGGCGAGCAATTGGCAGCATGTTCAGAACCATGTTTCTGTGAATAACTCCTGAACCGTAAGTCCTAGACGCTCGCTCTTGGCTGCATTCGATTCAGCTCGTGGCAGCCAGTCTAAAAAACACTATCTTGGACTTCTCTGCATGTTTCCCAGGCGAGCAATTGGCAGCATGTTCAGAACCATGTTTCTGTGAATAACTCCTGAACCGTAAGTCCTAGACGCTCGCTCTTGGCTGCATTCGATTCAGCTCGTGGCAGCCAGTCTAAAAAACACTATCTTGGACTTCTCTGCATGTTTCCCAGGCGAGCAATTGGCAGCATGTTCAGAACCATGTTTCTGTGAATAACTCCTGAACCGTAAGTCCTAGACGCTCGCTCTTGGCTGCATTCGATTCAGCTCGTGGCAGCCAGTCTAAAAAACACTATCTTGGACTTCTCTGCATGTTTCCCAGGCGAGCAATTGGCAGCATGTTCAGAACCATGTTTCTGTGAATAACTCCTGAACCGTAAGTCCTAGACGCTCGCTCTTGGCTGCATTCGATTCAGCTCGTGGCAGCCAGTCTAAAAAACACTATCTTGGACTTCTCTGCATGTTCCTAAGGCAAATGTTTCTAAAGCTAATTCTTGAACCGTAAGTCCTAGACGCTCGATCTTGGCGGCATTCGTCTCAGCGCCAGGCAATTAGTATAGGAGCACTGTGTTTGACTTCTCTGGATGTTTCCCAGGCGAGTTATTGACAAGTAAATCCTAGACGCTCGATCTTGGTTATTTTCGCTTTCGCGGCTGGCAGTAAAAGAACCATGTTTCTGTGAATAACTCCTGAACCGTAAGTCCTAGACGCTCGCTCTTGGCTGCATTCGATTCAGCTCGTGGCAGCCAGTCTAAAAAACACTATCTTGGACTTCTCGGCATGTTTCCCAGGCGAGCAATTGGCAGCATGTTCAGAACCATGTTTCTGTGAATAACTCCTGAACCGTAAGTCCTAGACGCTCGCTCTTGGCTGCATTCGATTCAGCTCGTGGCAGCCAGTCTAAAAAACACTATCTTGGACTTCTCTGCATGTTCCTAAGGCAAATGTTTCTAAAGCTAATTCTTGAACCGTAAGTCCTAGACGCTCGATCTTGGCGGCATTCGTCTCAGCGCCAGGCAATTAGTATAGGAGCACTGTGTTTGACTTCTCTGGATGTTTCCCAGGCGAGTTATTGACAAGTAAATCCTAGACGCTCGATCTTGGTTATTTTCGCTTTCGCGGCTGGCAGTAAAAGAACCATGTTTCTGTGAATAACTCCTGAACCGTAAGTCCTAGACGCTCGCTCTTGGCTGCATTCGATTCAGCTCGTGGCAGCCAGTCTAAAAAACACTATCTTGGACTTCTCTGCTTGTTTCCCAGGCGAGCAATTGGCAGCATGTTCAGAACCATGTTTCTGTGAATAACTCCTGAACCGTAAGTCCTAGACGCTCGCTCTTGGCTGCATTCGATTCAGCTCGTGGCAGCCAGTCTAAAAAACACTATCTTGGACTTCTCTGCATGTTTCCCAGGCGAGCAATTGGCAGCATGTTCAGAACCATGTTTCTGTGAATAACTCCTGAACCGTAAGTCCTAGACGCTCGCTCTTGGCTGCATTCGATTCAGCTCGTGGCAGCCAGTCTAAAAAACACTATCTTGGACTTCTCTGCATGTTTCCCAGGCGAGCAATTGGCAGCATGTTCAGAACCATGTTTCTGTGAATAACTCCTGAACCGTAAGTCCTAGACGCTCGCTCTTGGCTGCATTCGATTCAGCTCGTGGCAGCCAGTCTAAAAAACACTATCTTGGACTTCTCTGCATGTTTCCCAGGCGAGCAATTGGCAGCATGTTCAGAACCATGTTTCTGTGAATAACTCCTGAACCGTAAGTCCTAGACGCTCGCTCTTGGCTGCATTCGATTCAGCTCGTGGCAGCCAGTCTAAAAAACACTATCTTGGACTTCTCTGCATGTTCCTAAGGCAAATGTTTCTAAAGCTAATTCTTGAACCGTAAGTCCTAGACGCTCGATCTTGGCGGCATTCGTCTCAGCGCCAGGCAATTAGTATAGGAGCACTGTGTTTGACTTCTCTGGATGTTTCCCAGGCGAGCAATTGTCAGCATGTTCAGAACCATGTTTCTGTGAATAACTCCTGAACCGTAAGTCCTAGACGCTCGCTCTTGGCTGCATTCGATTCAGCTCGTGGCAGCCAGTCTAAAAAACACTATCTTGGACTTCTCTGCATGTTTCCCAGGCGAGCAATTGGCAGCATGTTCAGAACCATGTTTCTGTGAATAACTCCTGAACCGTAAGTCCTAGACGCTCGCTCTTGGCTGCATTCGATTCAGCTCGTGGCAGCCAGTCTAAAAAACACTATCTTGGACTTCTCTGCATGTTTCCCAGGCGAGCAATTGGCAGCATGTTCAGAACCATGTTTCTGTGAATAACTCCTGAACCGTAAGTCCTAGACGCTCGCTCTTGGCTGCATTCGATTCAGCTCGTGGCAGCCAGTCTAAAAAACACTATCTTGGACTTCTCTGCATGTTTCCCAGGCGAGCAATTGGCAGCATGTTCAGAACCATGTTTCTGTGAATAACTCCTGAACCGTAAGTCCTAGACGCTCGCTCTTGGCTGCATTCGATTCAGCTCGTGGCAGCCAGTCTAAAAAACACTATCTTGGACTTCTCTGCATGTTCCTAAGGCAAATGTTTCTAAAGCTAATTCTTGAACCGTAAGTCCTAGACGCTCGATCTTGGCGGCATTCGTCTCAGCGCCAGGCAATTAGTATAGGAGCACTGTGTTTGACTTCTCTGGATGTTTCCCAGGCGAGTTATTGACAAGTAAATCCTAGACCCTCGATCTTGGTTATTTTCGCTTTCGCGGCTGGCAGTAAAAGAACCATGTTTCTGTGAATAACTCCTGAACCGTAAGTCCTAGACGCTCGCTCTTGGCTGCATTCGATTCAGCTCGTGGCAGCCAGTCTAAAAAACACTATCTTGGACTTCTCTGCATGTTTCCCAGGCGAGCAATTGGCAGCATGTTCAGAACCATGTTTCTGTGAATAACTCCTGAACCGTAAGTCCTAGACGCTCGCTCTTGGCTGCATTCGATTCAGCTCGTGGCAGCCAGTCTAAAAAACACTATCTTGGACTTCTCTGCATGTTCCTAAGGCAAATGTTTCTAAAGCTAATTCTTGAACCGTAAGTCCTAGACGCTCGATCTTGGCGGCATTCGTCTCAGCGCCAGGCAATTAGTATAGGAGCACTGTGTTTGACTTCTCTGGATGTTTCCCAGGCGAGTTATTGACAAGTAAATCCTAGACGCTCGATCTTGGTTATTTTCGCTTTCGCGGCTGGCAGTAAAAGAACCATGTTTCTGTGAATAACTCCTGAACCGTAAGTCCTAGACGCTCGCTCTTGGCTGCATTCGATTCAGCTCGTGGCAGCCAGTCTAAAAAACACTATCTTGGACTTCTCTGCATGTTTCCCAGGCGAGCAATTGGCAGCATGTTCAGAACCATGTTTCTGTGAATAACTCCTGAACCGTAAGTCCTAGACGCTCGCTCTTGGCTGCATTCGATTCAGCTCGTGGCAGCCAGTCTAAAAAACACTATCTTGGACTTCTCTGCATGTTTCCCAGGCGAGCAATTGGCAGCATGTTCAGAACCATGTTTCTGTGAATAACTCCTGAACCGTAAGTCCTAGACGCTCGCTCTTGGCTGCATTCGATTCAGCTCGTGGCAGCCAGTCTAAAAAACACTATCTTGGACTTCTCTGCATGTTTCCCAGGCGAGCAATTGGCAGCATGTTCAGAACCATGTTTCTGTGAATAACTCCTGAACCGTAAGTCCTAGACGCTCGCTCTTGGCTGCATTCGATTCAGCTCGTGGCAGCCAGTCTAAAAAACACTATCTTGGACTTCTCTGCATGTTTCCCAGGCGAGCAATTGGCAGCATGTTCAGAACCATGTTTCTGTGAATAACTCCTGAACCGTAAGTCCTAGACGCTCGCTCTTGGCTGCATTCGATTCAGCTCGTGGCAGCCAGTCTAAAAAACACTATCTTGGACTTCTCTGCATGTTTCCCAGGCGAGCAATTGGCAGCATGTTCAGAACCATGTTTCTGTGAATAACTCCTGAACCGTAAGTCACAGACGCTCGCTCTTGGCTGCATTCGATTCAGCTCGTGGCAGCCAGTCTAAAAAACACTATCTTGGACTTCTCTGCATGTTCCTAAGGCAAATGTTTCTAAAGCTAATTCTTGAACCGTAAGTCCTAGACGCTCGATCTTGGCGGCATTCGTCTCTGCGCCTGGCAATTAGTATAGGAGCACTGTGTTTGACTTCTCTGGATGTTTCCCAGGCGAGTTATTGACAAGTAAATCCTAGACGCTCGATCTTGGTTATTTTCGCTTTCGCGGCTGGCAGTAAAAGAACCATGTTTCTGTGAATAACTCCTGAACCGTAAGTCCTAGACGCTCGCTCTTGGCTGCATTCGATTCAGCTCGTGGCAGCCAGTCTAAAAAACACTATCTTGGACTTCTCTGCATGTTTCCCAGGCGAGCAATTGGCAGCATGTTCAGAACCATGTTTCTGTGAATAACTCCTGAACCGTAAGTCCTAGACGCTCGCTCTTGGCTGCATTCGATTCAGCTCGTGGCAGCCAGTCTAAAAAACACTATCTTGGACTTCTCTGCATGTTCCTAAGGCAAATGTTTCTAAAGCTAATTCTTGAACCGTAAGTCCTAGACGCTCGATCTTGGCGGCATTCGTCTCAGCGCCAGGCAATTAGTATAGGAGCACTGTGTTTGACTTCTCTGGATGTTTCCCAGGCGAGCAATTGTCAGCATGTTCAGAACCATGTTTCTGTGAATAACTCCTGAACCGTAAGTCCTAGACGCTCGCTCTTGGCTGCATTCGATTCAGCTCGTGGCAGCCAGTCTAAAAAACACTATCTTGGACTTCTCTGCATGTTTCCCAGGCGAGCAATTGGCAGCATGTTCAGAACCATGTTTCTGTGAATAACTCCTGAACCGTAAGTCCTAGACGCTCGCTCTTGGCTGCATTCGATTCAGCTCGTGGCAGCCAGTCTAAAAAACACTATCTTGGACTTCTCTGCATGTTTCCCAGGCGAGCAATTGGCAGCATGTTCAGAACCATGTTTCTGTGAATAACTCCTGAACCGTAAGTCCTAGACGCTCGCTCTTGGCTGCATTCGATTCAGCTCGTGGCAGCCAGTCTAAAAAACACTATCTTGGACTTCTCTGCATGTTTCCCAGGCGAGCAATTGGCAGCATGTTCAGAACCATGTTTCTGTGAATAACTCCTGAACCGTAAGTCCTAGACGCTCGCTCTTGGCTGCATTCGATTCAGCTCGTGGCAGCCAGTCTAAAAAACACTATCTTGGACTTCTCTGCATGTTCCTAAGGCAAATGTTTCTAAAGCTAATTCTTGAACCGTAAGTCCTAGACGCTCGATCTTGGCGGCATTCGTCTCAGCGCCAGGCAATTAGTATAGGAGCACTGTGTTTGACTTCTCTGGATGTTTCCCAGGCGAGTTATTGACAAGTAAATCCTAGACCCTCGATCTTGGTTATTTTCGCTTTCGCGGCTGGCAGTAAAAGAACCATGTTTCTGTGAATAACTCCTGAACCGTAAGTCCTAGACGCTCGCTCTTGGCTGCATTCGATTCAGCTCGTGGCAGCCAGTCTAAAAAACACTATCTTGGACTTCTCTGCATGTTTCCCAGGCGAGCAATTGGCAGCATGTTCAGAACCATGTTTCTGTGAATAACTCCTGAACCGTAAGTCCTAGACGCTCGCTCTTGGCTGCATTCGATTCAGCTCGTGGCAGCCAGTCTAAAAAACACTATCTTGGACTTCTCTGCATGTTCCTAAGGCAAATGTTTCTAAAGCTAATTCTTGAACCGTAAGTCCTAGACGCTCGATCTTGGCGGCATTCGTCTCAGCGCCAGGCAATTAGTATAGGAGCACTGTGTTTGACTTCTCTGGATGTTTCCCAGGTGAGCAATTGTCAGCATGTTCAGAACCATGTTTCTGTGAATAACTCCTGAACCGTAAGTCCTAGACGCTCGCTCTTGGCTGCATTCGATTCAGCTCGTGGCAGCCAGTCTAAAAAACACTATCTTGGACTTCTCTGCATGTTTCCCAGGCGAGCAATTGGCAGCATGTTCAGAACCATGTTTCTGTGAATAACTCCTGAACCGTAAGTCCTAGACGCTCGCTCTTGGCTGCATTCGATTCAGCTCGTGGCAGCCAGTCTAAAAAACACTATCTTGGACTTCTCTGCATGTTTCCCAGGCGAGCAATTGGCAGCATGTTCAGAACCATGTTTCTGTGAATAACTCCTGAACCGTAAGTCCTAGACGCTCGCTCTTGGCTGCATTCGATTCAGCTCGTGGCAGCCAGTCTAAAAAACACTATCTTGGACTTCTCTGCATGTTCCTAAGGCAAATGTTTCTAAAGCTAATTCTTGAACCGTAAGTCCTAGACGCTCGATCTTGGCGGCATTCGTCTCAGCGCCAGGCAATTAGTATAGGAGCACTGTGTTTGACTTCTCTGGATGTTTCCCAGGCGAGCAATTGTCAGCATGTTCAGAACCATGTTTCTGTGAATAACTCCTGAACCGTAAGTCCTAGACGCTCGCTCTTGGCTGCATTCGATTCAGCTCGTGGCAGCCAGTCTAAAAAACACTATCTTGGACTTCTCTGCATGTTTCCCAGGCGAGCAATTGGCAGCATGTTCAGAACCATGTTTCTGTGAATAACTCCTGAACCGTAAGTCCTAGACGCTCGCTCTTGGCTGCATTCGATTCAGCTCGTGGCAGCCAGTCTAAAAAACACTATCTTGGACTTCTCTGCATGTTCCTAAGGCAAATGTTTCTAAAGCTAATTCTTGAACCGTAAGTCCTAGACGCTCGATCTTGGCGGCATTCGTCTCAGCGCCAGGCAATTAGTATAGGAGCACTGTGTTTGACTTCTCTGGATGTTTCCCAGGCGAGTTATTGACAAGTAAATCCTAGACGCTCGATCTTGGTTATTTTCGCTTTCGCGGCTGGCAGTAAAAGAACCATGTTTCTGTGAATAACTCCTGAACCGTAAGTCCTAGACGCTCGCTCTTGGCTGCATTCGATTCAGCTCGTGGCAGCCAGTCTAAAAAACACTATCTTGGACTTCTCTGCTTGTTTCCCAGGCGAGCAATTGGCAGCATGTTCAGAACCATGTTTCTGTGAATAACTCCTGAACCGTAAGTCCTAGACGCTCGCTCTTGGCTGCATTCGATTCAGCTCGTGGCAGCCAGTCTAAAAAACACTATCTTGGACTTCTCTGCATGTTTCCCAGGCGAGCAATTGGCAGCATGTTCAGAACCATGTTTCTGTGAATAACTCCTGAACCGTAAGTCCTAGACGCTCGCTCTTGGCTGCATTCGATTCAGCTCGTGGCAGCCAGTCTAAAAAACACTATCTTGGACTTCTCTGCATGTTTCCCAGGCGAGCAATTGGCAGCATGTTCAGAACCATGTTTCTGTGAATAACTCCTGAACCGTAAGTCCTAGACGCTCGCTCTTGGCTGCATTCGATTCAGCTCGTGGCAGCCAGTCTAAAAAACACTATCTTGGACTTCTCTGCATGTTTCCCAGGCGAGCAATTGGCAGCATGTTCAGAACCATGTTTCTGTGAATAACTCCTGAACCGTAAGTCCTAGACGCTCGCTCTTGGCTGCATTCGATTCAGCTCGTGGCAGCCAGTCTAAAAAACACTATCTTGGACTTCTCTGCATGTTTCCCAGGCGAGCAATTGGCAGCATGTTCAGAACCATGTTTCTGTGAATAACTCCTGAACCGTAAGTCACAGACGCTCGCTCTTGGCTGCATTCGATTCAGCTCGTGGCAGCCAGTCTAAAAAACACTATCTTGGACTTCTCTGCATGTTACTAAGGCAAATGTTTCTAAAGCTAATTCTTGAACCGTAAGTCCTAGACGCTCGATCTTGGCGGCATTCGTCTCAGCGCCTGGCAATTAGTATAGGAGCACTGTGTTTGACTTCTCTGGATGTTTCCCAGGCGAGTTATTGACAAGTAAATCCTAGACGCTCGATCTTGGTTATTTTCGCTTTCGCGGCTGGCAGTAAAAGAACCATGTTTCTGTGAATAACTCCTGAACCGTAAGTCCTAGACGCTCGCTCTTGGCTGCATTCGATTCAGCTCGTGGCAGCCAGTCTAAAAAACACTATCTTGGACTTCTCTGCATGTTTCCCAGGCGAGCAATTGGCAGCATGTTCAGAACCATGTTTCTGTGAATAACTCCTGAACCGTAAGTCCTAGACGCTCGCTCTTGGCTGCATTCGATTCAGCTCGTGGCAGCCAGTCTAAAAAACACTATCTTGGACTTCTCTGCATGTTTCCCAGGCGAGCAATTGGCAGCATGTTCAGAACCATGTTTCTGTGAATAACTCCTGAACCGTAAGTCCTAGACGCTCGCTCTTGGCTGCATTCGATTCAGCTCGTGGCAGCCAGTCTAAAAAACACTATCTTGGACTTCTCTGCATGTTTCCCAGGCGAGCAATTGGCAGCATGTTCAGAACCATGTTTCTGTGAATAACTCCTGAACCGTAAGTCCTAGACGCTCGCTCTTGGCTGCATTCGATTCAGCTCGTGGCAGCCAGTCTAAAAAACACTATCTTGGACTTCTCTGCATGTTTCCCAGGCGAGCAATTGGCAGCATGTTCAGAACCATGTTTCTGTGAATAACTCCTGAACCGTAAGTCCTAGACGCTCGCTCTTGGCTGCATTCGATTCAGCTCGTGGCAGCCAGTCTAAAAAACACTATCTTGGACTTCTCTGCATGTTTCCCAGGCGAGCAATTGGCAGCATGTTCAGAACCATGTTTCTGTGAATAACTCCTGAACCGTAAGTCACAGACGCTCGCTCTTGGCTGCATTCGATTCAGCTCGTGGCAGCCAGTCTAAAAAACACTATCTTGGACTTCTCTGCATGTTCCTAAGGCAAATGTTTCTAAAGCTAATTCTTGAACCGTAAGTCCTAGACGCTCGATCTTGGCGGCATTCGTCTCTGCGCCTGGCAATTAGTATAGGAGCACTGTGTTTGACTTCTCTGGATGTTTCCCAGGCGAGTTATTGACAAGTAAATCCTAGACGCTCGATCTTGGTTATTTTCGCTTTCGCGGCTGGCAGTAAAAGAACCATGTTTCTGTGAATAACTCCTGAACCGTAAGTCCTAGACGCTCGCTCTTGGCTGCATTCGATTCAGCTCGTGGCAGCCAGTCTAAAAAACACTATCTTGGACTTCTCTGCATGTTTCCCAGGCGAGCAATTGGCAGCATGTTCAGAACCATGTTTCTGTGAATAACTCCTGAACCGTAAGTCCTAGACGCTCGCTCTTGGCTGCATTCGATTCAGCTCGTGGCAGCCAGTCTAAAAAACACTATCTTGGACTTCTCTGCATGTTCCTAAGGCAAATGTTTCTAAAGCTAATTCTTGAACCGTAAGTCCTAGACGCTCGATCTTGGCGGCATTCGTCTCAGCGCCAGGCAATTAGTATAGGAGCACTGTGTTTGACTTCTCTGGATGTTTCCCAGGCGAGTTATTGACAAGTAAATCCTAGACGCTCGATCTTGGTTATTTTCGCTTTCGCGGCTGGCAGTAAAAGAACCATGTTTCTGTGAATAACTCCTGAACCGTAAGTCCTAGACGCTCGCTCTTGGCTGCATTCGATTCAGCTCGTGGCAGCCAGTCTAAAAAACACTATCTTGGACTTCTCTGCATGTTTCCCAGGCGAGCAATTGGCAGCATGTTCAGAACCATGTTTCTGTGAATAACTCCTGAACCGTAAGTCCTAGACGCTCGCTCTTGGCTGCATTCGATTCAGCTCGTGGCAGCCAGTCTAAAAAACACTATCTTGGACTTCTCTGCATGTTCCTAAGGCAAATGTTTCTAAAGCTAATTCTTGAACCGTAAGTCCTAGACGCTCGATCTTGGCGGCATTCGTCTCTGCGCCTGGCAATTAGTGTAGGAGCACTGTGTTTGACTTCTCTGGATGTTTCCCAGGCGAGTTATTGACAAGTAAATCCTAGACGCTCGATCTTGGTTATTTTCGCTTTCGCGGCTGGCAGTAAAAGAACCATGTTTCTGTGAATAACTCCTGAACCGTAAGTCCTAGACGCTCGCTCTTGGCTGCATTCGATTCAGCTCGTGGCAGCCAGTCTAAAAAACACTATCTTGGACTTCTCTGCATGTTTCCCAGGCGAGCAATTGGCAGCATGTTCAGAACCATGTTTCTGTGAATAACTCCTGAACCGTAAGTCCTAGACGCTCGCTCTTGGCTGCATTCGATTCAGCTCGTGGCAGCCAGTCTAAAAAACACTATCTTGGACTTCTCTGCATGTTCCTAAGGCAAATGTTTCTAAAGCTAATTCTTGAACCGTAAGTCCTAGACGCTCGATCTTGGCGGCATTCGTCTCAGCGCCAGGCAATTAGTATAGGAGCACTGTGTTTGACTTCTCTGGATGTTTCCCAGGCGAGTTATTGACAAGTAAATCCTAGACGCTCGATCTTGGTTATTTTCGCTTTCGCGGCTGGCAGTAAAAGAACCATGTTTCTGTGAATAACTCCTGAACCGTAAGTCCTAGACGCTCGCTCTTGGCTGCATTCGATTCAGCTCGTGGCAGCCAGTCTAAAAAACACTATCTTGGACTTCTCTGCATGTTTCCCAGGCGAGCAATTGGCAGCATGTTCAGAACCATGTTTCTGTGAATAACTCCTGAACCGTAAGTCCTAGACGCTCGCTCTTGGCTGCATTCGATTCAGCTCGTGGCAGCCAGTCTAAAAAACACTATCTTGGACTTCTCTGCATGTTCCTAAGGCAAATGTTTCTAAAGCTAATTCTTGAACCGTAAGTCCTAGACGCTCGATCTTGGCGGCATTCGTCTCAGCGCCAGGCAATTAGTATAGGAGCACTGTGTTTGACTTCTCTGGATGTTTCCCAGGCGAGTTATTGACAAGTAAATCCTAGACGCTCGATCTTGGTTATTTTCGCTTTCGCGGCTGGCAGTAAAAGAACCATGTTTCTGTGAATAACTCCTGAACCGTAAGTCCTAGACGCTCGCTCTTGGCTGCATTCGATTCAGCTCGTGGCAGCCAGTCTAAAAAACACTATCTTGGACTTCTCTGCTTGTTTCCCAGGCGAGCAATTGGCAGCATGTTCAGAACCATGTTTCTGTGAATAACTCCTGAACCGTAAGTCCTAGACGCTCGCTCTTGGCTGCATTCGATTCAGCTCGTGGCAGCCAGTCTAAAAAACACTATCTTGGACTTCTCTGCATGTTTCCCAGGCGAGCAATTGGCAGCATGTTCAGAACCATGTTTCTGTGAATAACTCCTGAACCGTAAGTCCTAGACGCTCGCTCTTGGCTGCATTCGATTCAGCTCGTGGCAGCCAGTCTAAAAAACACTATCTTGGACTTCTCTGCATGTTTCCCAGGCGAGCAATTGGCAGCATGTTCAGAACCATGTTTCTGTGAATAACTCCTGAACCGTAAGTCCTAGACGCTCGCTCTTGGCTGCATTCGATTCAGCTCGTGGCAGCCAGTCTAAAAAACACTATCTTGGACTTCTCTGCATGTTCCTAAGGCAAATGTTTCTAAAGCTAATTCTTGAACCGTAAGTCCTAGACGCTCGATCTTGGCGGCATTCGTCTCAGCGCCAGGCAATTAGTATAGGAGCACTGTGTTTGACTTCTCTGGATGTTTCCCAGGCGAGTTATTGACAAGTAAATCCTAGACGCTCGATCTTGGTTATTTTCGCTTTCGCGGCTGGCAGTAAAAGAACCATGTTTCTGTGAATAACTCCTGAACCGTAAGTCCTAGACGCTCGCTCTTGGCTGCATTCGATTCAGCTCGTGGCAGCCAGTCTAAAAAACACTATCTTGGACTTCTCTGCTTGTTTCCCAGGCGAGCAATTGGCAGCATGTTCAGAACCATGTTTCTGTGAATAACTCCTGAACCGTAAGTCCTAGACGCTCGCTCTTGGCTGCATTCGATTCAGCTCGTGGCAGCCAGTCTAAAAAACACTATCTTGGACTTCTCTGCATGTTTCCCAGGCGAGCAATTGTCAGCATGTTCAGAACCATGTTTCTGTGAATAACTCCTGAACCGTAAGTCCTAGACGCTCGCTCTTGGCTGCATTCGATTCAGCTCGTGGCAGCCAGTCTAAAAAACACTATCTTGGACTTCTCTGCATGTTTCCCAGGCGAGCAATTGGCAGCATGTTCAGAACCATGTTTCTGTGAATAACTCCTGAACCGTAAGTCCTAGACGCTCGCTCTTGGCTGCATTCGATTCAGCTCGTGGCAGCCAGTCTAAAAAACACTATCTTGGACTTCTCTGCATGTTTCCCAGGCGAGCAATTGGCAGCATGTTCAGAACCATGTTTCTGTGAATAACTCCTGAACCGTAAGTCCTAGACGCTCGCTCTTGGCTGCATTCGATTCAGCTCGTGGCAGCCAGTCTAAAAAACACTATCTTGGACTTCTCTGCATGTTTCCCAGGCGAGCAATTGGCAGCATGTTCAGAACCATGTTTCTGTGAATAACTCCTGAACCGTAAGTCCTAGACGCTCGCTCTTGGCTGCATTCGATTCAGCTCGTGGCAGCCAGTCTAAAAAACACTATCTTGGACTTCTCTGCATGTTCCTAAGGCAAATGTTTCTAAAGCTAATTCTTGAACCGTAAGTCCTAGACGCTCGATCTTGGCGGCATTCGTCTCAGCGCCAGGCAATTAGTATAGGAGCACTGTGTTTGACTTCTCTGGATGTTTCCCAGGCGAGTTATTGACAAGTAAATCCTAGACGCTCGATCTTGGTTATTTTCGCTTTCGCGGCTGGCAGTAAAAGAACCATGTTTCTGTGAATAACTCCTGAACCGTAAGTCCTAGACGCTCGCTCTTGGCTGCATTCGATTCAGCTCGTGGCAGCCAGTCTAAAAAACACTATCTTGGACTTCTCTGCATGTTTCCCAGGCGAGCAATTGGCAGCATGTTCAGAACCATGTTTCTGTGAATAACTCCTGAACCGTAAGTCCTAGACGCTCGCTCTTGGCTGCATTCGATTCAGCTCGTGGCAGCCAGTCTAAAAAACACTATCTTGGACTTCTCTGCATGTTCCTAAGGCAAATGTTTCTAAAGCTAATTCTTGAACCGTAAGTCCTAGACGCTCGATCTTGGCGGCATTCGTCTCAGCGCCAGGCAATTAGTATAGGAGCACTGTGTTTGACTTCTCTGGATGTTTCCCAGGCGAGCAATTGTCAGCATGTTCAGAACCATGTTTCTGTGAATAACTCCTGAACCGTAAGTCCTAGACGCTCGCTCTTGGCTGCATTCGATTCAGCTCGTGGCAGCCAGTCTAAAAAACACTATCTTGGACTTCTCTGCATGTTTCCCAGGCGAGCAATTGGCAGCATGTTCAGAACCATGTTTCTGTGAATAACTCCTGAACCGTAAGTCCTAGACGCTCGCTCTTGGCTGCATTCGATTCAGCTCGTGGCAGCCAGTCTAAAAAACACTATCTTGGACTTCTCTGCATGTTTCCCAGGCGAGCAATTGGCAGCATGTTCAGAACCATGTTTCTGTGAATAACTCCTGAACCGTAAGTCCTAGACGCTCGCTCTTGGCTGCATTCGATTCAGCTCGTGGCAGCCAGTCTAAAAAACACTATCTTGGACTTCTCTGCATGTTTCCCAGGCGAGCAATTGGCAGCATGTTCAGAACCATGTTTCTGTGAATAACTCCTGAACCGTAAGTCCTAGACGCTCGCTCTTGGCTGCATTCGATTCAGCTCGTGGCAGCCAGTCTAAAAAACACTATCTTGGACTTCTCTGCATGTTTCCCAGGCGAGCAATTGGCAGCATGTTCAGAACCATGTTTCTGTGAATAACTCCTGAACCGTAAGTCCTAGACGCTCGCTCTTGGCTGCATTCGATTCAGCTCGTGGCAGCCAGTCTAAAAAACACTATCTTGGACTTCTCTGCATGTTCCTAAGGCAAATGTTTCTAAAGCTAATTCTTGAACCGTAAGTCCTAGACGCTCGATCTTGGCGGCATTCGTCTCAGCGCCAGGCAATTAGTATAGGAGCACTGTGTTTGACTTCTCTGGATGTTTCCCAGGCGAGTTATTGACAAGTAAATCCTAGACGCTCGATCTTGGTTATTTTCGCTTTCGCGGCTGGCAGTAAAAGAACCATGTTTCTGTGAATAACTCCTGAACCGTAAGTCCTAGACGCTCGCTCTTGGCTGCATTCGATTCAGCTCGTGGCAGCCAGTCTAAAAAACACTATCTTGGACTTCTCTGCATGTTTCCCAGGCGAGCAATTGGCAGCATGTTCAGAACCATGTTTCTGTGAATAACTCCTGAACCGTAAGTCCTAGACGCTCGCTCTTGGCTGCATTCGATTCAGCTCGTGGCAGCCAGTCTAAAAAACACTATCTTGGACTTCTCTGCATGTTCCTAAGGCAAATGTTTCTAAAGCTAATTCTTGAACCGTAAGTCCTAGACGCTCGATCTTGGCGGCATTCGTCTCAGCGCCAGGCAATTAGTATAGGAGCACTGTGTTTGACTTCTCTGGATGTTTCCCAGGCGAGCAATTGTCAGCATGTTCAGAACCATGTCCATGTTTCTGTGAATAACTCCTGAACCGTAAGTCCTAGACGCTCGCTCTTGGCTGCATTCGATTCAGCTCGTGGCAGCCAGTCTAAAAAACACTATCTTGGACTTCTCTGCATGTTCCTAAGGCAAATGTTTCTAAAGCTAATTCTTGAACCGTAAGTCCTAGACGCTCGATCTTGGCGGCATTCGTCTCAGCGCCAGGCAATTAGTATAGGAGCACTGTGTTTGACTTCTCTGGATGTTTCCCAGGCGAGTTATTGACAAGTAAATCCTAGACGCTCGATCTTGGTTATTTTCGCTTTCGCGGCTGGCAGTAAAAGAACCATGTTTCTGTGAATAACTCCTGAACCGTAAGTCCTAGACGCTCGCTCTTGGCTGCATTCGATTCAGCTCGTGGCAGCCAGTCTAAAAAACACTATCTTGGACTTCTCTGCATGTTTCCCAGGCGAGCAATTGGCAGCATGTTCAGAACCATGTTTCTGTGAATAACTCCTGAACCGTAAGTCCTAGACGCTCGCTCTTGGCTGCATTCGATTCAGCTCGTGGCAGCCAGTCTAAAAAACACTATCTTGGACTTCTCTGCATGTTTCCCAGGCGAGCAATTGGCAGCATGTTCAGAACCATGTTTCTGTGAATAACTCCTGAACCGTAAGTCCTAGACGCTCGCTCTTGGCTGCATTCGATTCAGCTCGTGGCAGCCAGTCTAAAAAACACTATCTTGGACTTCTCTGCATGTTTCCCAGGCGAGCAATTGGCAGCATGTTCAGAACCATGTTTCTGTGAATAACTCCTGAACCGTAAGTCCTAGACGCTCGCTCTTGGCTGCATTCGATTCAGCTCGTGGCAGCCAGTCTAAAAAACACTATCTTGGACTTCTCTGCATGTTTCCCAGGCGAGCAATTGGCAGCATGTTCAGAACCATGTTTCTGTGAATAACTCCTGAACCGTAAGTCCTAGACGCTCGCTCTTGGCTGCATTCGATTCAGCTCGTGGCAGCCAGTCTAAAAAACACTATCTTGGACTTCTCTGCATGTTCCTAAGGCAAATGTTTCTAAAGCTAATTCTTGAACCGTAAGTCCTAGACGCTCGATCTTGGCGGCATTCGTCTCAGCGCCAGGCAATTAGTATAGGAGCACTGTGTTTGACTTCTCTGGATGTTTCCCAGGCGAGTTATTGACAAGTAAATCCTAGACGCTCGATCTTGGTTATTTTCGCTTTCGCGGCTGGCAGTAAAAGAACCATGTTTCTGTGAATAACTCCTGAACCGTAAGTCCTAGACGCTCGCTCTTGGCTGCATTCGATTCAGCTCGTGGCAGCCAGTCTAAAAAACACTATCTTGGACTTCTCTGCATGTTTCCCAGGCGAGCAATTGGCAGCATGTTCAGAACCATGTTTCTGTGAATAACTCCTGAACCGTAAGTCCTAGACGCTCGCTCTTGGCTGCATTCGATTCAGCTCGTGGCAGCCAGTCTAAAAAACACTATCTTGGACTTCTCTGCATGTTCCTAAGGCAAATGTTTCTAAAGCTAATTCTTGAACCGTAAGTCCTAGACGCTCGATCTTGGCGGCATTCGTCTCAGCGCCAGGCAATTAGTATAGGAGCACTGTGTTTGACTTCTCTGGATGTTTCCCAGGCGAGCAATTGTCAGCATGTTCAGAACCATGTTTCTGTGAATAACTCCTGAACCGTAAGTCCTAGACGCTCGCTCTTGGCTGCATTCGATTCAGCTCGTGGCAGCCAGTCTAAAAAACACTATCTTGGACTTCTCTGCATGTTTCCCAGGCGAGCAATTGGCAGCATGTTCAGAACCATGTTTCTGTGAATAACTCCTGAACCGTAAGTCCTAGACGCTCGCTCTTGGCTGCATTCGATTCAGCTCGTGGCAGCCAGTCTAAAAAACACTATCTTGGACTTCTCTGCATGTTTCCCAGGCGAGCAATTGGCAGCATGTTCAGAACCATGTTTCTGTGAATAACTCCTGAACCGTAAGTCCTAGACGCTCGCTCTTGGCTGCATTCGATTCAGCTCGTGGCAGCCAGTCTAAAAAACACTATCTTGGACTTCTCTGCATGTTTCCCAGGCGAGCAATTGGCAGCATGTTCAGAACCATGTTTCTGTGAATAACTCCTGAACCGTAAGTCCTAGACGCTCGCTCTTGGCTGCATTCGATTCAGCTCGTGGCAGCCAGTCTAAAAAACACTATCTTGGACTTCTCTGCATGTTCCTAAGGCAAATGTTTCTAAAGCTAATTCTTGAACCGTAAGTCCTAGACGCTCGATCTTGGCGGCATTCGTCTCAGCGCCAGGCAATTAGTATAGGAGCACTGTGTTTGACTTCTCTGGATGTTTCCCAGGCGAGTTATTGACAAGTAAATCCTAGACGCTCGATCTTGGTTATTTTCGCTTTCGCGGCTGGCAGTAAAAGAACCATGTTTCTGTGAATAACTCCTGAACCGTAAGTCCTAGACGCTCGCTCTTGGCTGCATTCGATTCAGCTCGTGGCAGCCAGTCTAAAAAACACTATCTTGGACTTCTCTGCATGTTTCCCAGGCGAGCAATTGGCAGCATGTTCAGAACCATGTTTCTGTGAATAACTCCTGAACCGTAAGTCCTAGACGCTCGCTCTTGGCTGCATTCGATTCAGCTCGTGGCAGCCAGTCTAAAAAACACTATCTTGGACTTCTCTGCATGTTCCTAAGGCAAATGTTTCTAAAGCTAATTCTTGAACCGTAAGTCCTAGACGCTCGATCTTGGCGGCATTCGTCTCAGCGCCAGGCAATTAGTATAGGAGCACTGTGTTTGACTTCTCTGGATGTTTCCCAGGCGAGTTATTGACAAGTAAATCCTAGACGCTCGATCTTGGTTATTTTCGCTTTCGCGGCTGGCAGTAAAAGAACCATGTTTCTGTGAATAACTCCTGAACCGTAAGTCCTAGACGCTCGCTCTTGGCTGCATTCGATTCAGCTCGTGGCAGCCAGTCTAAAAAACACTATCTTGGACTTCTCTGCATGTTCCTAAGGCAAATGTTTCTAAAGCTAATTCTTGAACCGTAAGTCCTAGACGCTCGATCTTGGCGGCATTCGTCTCAGCGCCAGGCAATTAGTATAGGAGCACTGTGTTTGACTTCTCTGGATGTTTCCCAGGCGAGTTATTGACAAGTAAATCCTAGACGCTCGATCTTGGTTATTTTCGCTTTCGCGGCTGGCAGTAAAAGAACCATGTTTCTGTGAATAACTCCTGAACCGTAAGTCCTAGACGCTCGCTCTTGGCTGCATTCGATTCAGCTCGTGGCAGCCAGTCTAAAAAACACTATCTTGGACTTCTCTGCATGTTTCCCAGGCGAGCAATTGGCAGCATGTTCAGAACCATGTTTCTGTGAATAACTCCTGAACCGTAAGTCCTAGACGCTCGCTCTTGGCTGCATTCGATTCAGCTCGTGGCAGCCAGTCTAAAAAACACTATCTTGGACTTCTCTGCATGTTCCTAAGGCAAATGTTTCTAAAGCTAATTCTTGAACCGTAAGTCCTAGACGCTCGATCTTGGCGGCATTCGTCTCAGCGCCAGGCAATTAGTATAGGAGCACTGTGTTTGACTTCTCTGGATGTTTCCCAGGCGAGCAATTGTCAGCATGTTCAGAACCATGTCCATGTTTCTGTGAATAACTCCTGAACCGTAAGTCCTAGACGCTCGCTCTTGGCTGCATTCGATTCAGCTCGTGGCAGCCAGTCTAAAAAACACTATCTTGGACTTCTCTGCATGTTCCTAAGGCAAATGTTTCTAAAGCTAATTCTTGAACCGTAAGTCCTAGACGCTCGATCTTGGCGGCATTCGTCTCAGCGCCAGGCAATTAGTATAGGAGCACTGTGTTTGACTTCTCTGGATGTTTCCCAGGCGAGTTATTGACAAGTAAATCCTAGACGCTCGATCTTGGTTATTTTCGCTTTCGCGGCTGGCAGTAAAAGAACCATGTTTCTGTGAATAACTCCTGAACCGTAAGTCCTAGACGCTCGCTCTTGGCTGCATTCGATTCAGCTCGTGGCAGCCAGTCTAAAAAACACTATCTTGGACTTCTCTGCATGTTTCCCAGGCGAGCAATTGGCAGCATGTTCAGAACCATGTTTCTGTGAATAACTCCTGAACCGTAAGTCCTAGACGCTCGCTCTTGGCTGCATTCGATTCAGCTCGTGGCAGCCAGTCTAAAAAACACTATCTTGGACTTCTCTGCATGTTCCTAAGGCAAATGTTTCTAAAGCTAATTCTTGAACCGTAAGTCCTAGACGCTCGATCTTGGCGGCATTCGTCTCAGCGCCAGGCAATTAGTATAGGAGCACTGTGTTTGACTTCTCTGGATGTTTCCCAGGCGAGTTATTGACAAGTAAATCCTAGACGCTCGATCTTGGTTATTTTCGCTTTCGCGGCTGGCAGTAAAAGAACCATGTTTCTGTGAATAACTCCTGAACCGTAAGTCCTAGACGCTCGCTCTTGGCTGCATTCGATTCAGCTCGTGGCAGCCAGTCTAAAAAACACTATCTTGGACTTCTCTGCTTGTTTCCCAGGCGAGCAATTGGCAGCATGTTCAGAACCATGTTTCTGTGAATAACTCCTGAACCGTAAGTCCTAGACGCTCGCTCTTGGCTGCATTCGATTCAGCTCGTGGCAGCCAGTCTAAAAAACACTATCTTGGACTTCTCTGCATGTTTCCCAGGCGAGCAATTGGCAGCATGTTCAGAACCATGTTTCTGTGAATAACTCCTGAACCGTAAGTCCTAGACGCTCGCTCTTGGCTGCATTCGATTCAGCTCGTGGCAGCCAGTCTAAAAAACACTATCTTGGACTTCTCTGCATGTTTCCCAGGCGAGCAATTGGCAGCATGTTCAGAACCATGTTTCTGTGAATAACTCCTGAACCGTAAGTCCTAGACGCTCGCTCTTGGCTGCATTCGATTCAGCTCGTGGCAGCCAGTCTAAAAAACACTATCTTGGACTTCTCTGCATGTTTCCCAGGCGAGCAATTGGCAGCATGTTCAGAACCATGTTTCTGTGAATAACTCCTGAACCGTAAGTCCTAGACGCTCGCTCTTGGCTGCATTCGATTCAGCTCGTGGCAGCCAGTCTAAAAAACACTATCTTGGACTTCTCTGCATGTTTCCCAGGCGAGCAATTGGCAGCATGTTCAGAACCATGTTTCTGTGAATAACTCCTGAACCGTAAGTCCTAGACGCTCGCTCTTGGCTGCATTCGATTCAGCTCGTGGCAGCCAGTCTAAAAAACACTATCTTGGACTTCTCTGCTTGTTTCCCAGGCGAGCAATTGGCAGCATGTTCAGAACCATGTTTCTGTGAATAACTCCTGAACCGTAAGTCCTAGACGCTCGCTCTTGGCTGCATTCGATTCAGCTCGTGGCAGCCAGTCTAAAAAACACTATCTTGGACTTCTCTGCATGTTTCCCAGGCGAGCAATTGGCAGCATGTTCAGAACCATGTTTCTGTGAATAACTCCTGAACCGTAAGTCCTAGACGCTCGCTCTTGGCTGCATTCGATTCAGCTCGTGGCAGCCAGTCTAAAAAACACTATCTTGGACTTCTCTGCATGTTTCCCAGGCGAGCAATTGGCAGCATGTTCAGAACCATGTTTCTGTGAATAACTCCTGAACCGTAAGTCCTAGACGCTCGCTCTTGGCTGCATTCGATTCAGCTCGTGGCAGCCAGTCTAAAAAACACTATCTTGGACTTCTCTGCATGTTTCCCAGGCGAGCAATTGGCAGCATGTTCAGAACCATGTTTCTGTGAATAACTCCTGAACCGTAAGTCCTAGACGCTCGCTCTTGGCTGCATTCGATTCAGCTCGTGGCAGCCAGTCTAAAAAACACTATCTTGGACTTCTCTGCATGTTTCCCAGGCGAGCAATTGGCAGCATGTTCAGAACCATGTTTCTGTGAATAACTCCTGAACCGTAAGTCCTAGACGCTCGCTCTTGGCTGCATTCGATTCAGCTCGTGGCAGCCAGTCTAAAAAACACTATCTTGGACTTCTCTGCATGTTTCCCAGGCGAGCAATTGGCAGCATGTTCAGAACCATGTTTCTGTGAATAACTCCTGAACCGTAAGTCACAGACGCTCGCTCTTGGCTGCATTCGATTCAGCTCGTGGCAGCCAGTCTAAAAAACACTATCTTGGACTTCTCTGCATGTTCCTAAGGCAAATGTTTCTAAAGCTAATTCTTGAACCGTAAGTCCTAGACGCTCGATCTTGGCGGCATTCGTCTCAGCGCCTGGCAATTAGTATAGGAGCACTGTGTTTGACTTCTCTGGATGTTTCCCAGGCGAGTTATTGACAAGTAAATCCTAGACGCTCGATCTTGGTTATTTTCGCTTTCGCGGCTGGCAGTAAAAGAACCATGTTTCTGTGAATAACTCCTGAACCGTAAGTCCTAGACGCTCGCTCTTGGCTGCATTCGATTCAGCTCGTGGCAGCCAGTCTAAAAAACACTATCTTGGACTTCTCTGCATGTTTCCCAGGCGAGCAATTGGCAGCATGTTCAGAACCATGTTTCTGTGAATAACTCCTGAACCGTAAGTCCTAGACGCTCGCTCTTGGCTGCATTCGATTCAGCTCGTGGCAGCCAGTCTAAAAAACACTATCTTGGACTTCTCTGCATGTTCCTAAGGCAAATGTTTCTAAAGCTAATTCTTGAACCGTAAGTCCTAGACGCTCGATCTTGGCGGCATTCGTCTCAGCGCCAGGCAATTAGTATAGGAGCACTGTGTTTGACTTCTCTGGATGTTTCCCAGGCGAGTTATTGACAAGTAAATCCTAGACGCTCGATCTTGGTTATTTTCGCTTTCGCGGCTGGCAGTAAAAGAACCATGTTTCTGTGAATAACTCCTGAACCGTAAGTCCTAGACGCTCGCTCTTGGCTGCATTCGATTCAGCTCGTGGCAGCCAGTCTAAAAAACACTATCTTGGACTTCTCTGCTTGTTTCCCAGGCGAGCAATTGGCAGCATGTTCAGAACCATGTTTCTGTGAATAACTCCTGAACCGTAAGTCCTAGACGCTCGCTCTTGGCTGCATTCGATTCAGCTCGTGGCAGCCAGTCTAAAAAACACTATCTTGGACTTCTCTGCATGTTTCCCAGGCGAGCAATTGGCAGCATGTTCAGAACCATGTTTCTGTGAATAACTCCTGAACCGTAAGTCCTAGACGCTCGCTCTTGGCTGCATTCGATTCAGCTCGTGGCAGCCAGTCTAAAAAACACTATCTTGGACTTCTCTGCATGTTTCCCAGGCGAGCAATTGGCAGCATGTTCAGAACCATGTTTCTGTGAATAACTCCTGAACCGTAAGTCCTAGACGCTCGCTCTTGGCTGCATTCGATTCAGCTCGTGGCAGCCAGTCTAAAAAACACTATCTTGGACTTCTCTGCATGTTTCCCAGGCGAGCAATTGGCAGCATGTTCAGAACCATGTTTCTGTGAATAACTCCTGAACCGTAAGTCCTAGACGCTCGCTCTTGGCTGCATTCGATTCAGCTCGTGGCAGCCAGTCTAAAAAACACTATCTTGGACTTCTCTGCATGTTTCCCAGGCGAGCAATTGGCAGCATGTTCAGAACCATGTTTCTGTGAATAACTCCTGAACCGTAAGTCCTAGACGCTCGCTCTTGGCTGCATTCGATTCAGCTCGTGGCAGCCAGTCTAAAAAACACTATCTTGGACTTCTCTGCATGTTCCTAAGGCAAATGTTTCTAAAGCTAATTCTTGAACCGTAAGTCCTAGACGCTCGATCTTGGCGGCATTCGTCTCAGCGCCAGGCAATTAGTATAGGAGCACTGTGTTTGACTTCTCTGGATGTTTCCCAGGCGAGTTATTGACAAGTAAATCCTAGACGCTCGATCTTGGTTATTTTCGCTTTCGCGGCTGGCAGTAAAAGAACCATGTTTCTGTGAATAACTCCTGAACCGTAAGTCCTAGACGCTCGCTCTTGGCTGCATTCGATTCAGCTCGTGGCAGCCAGTCTAAAAAACACTATCTTGGACTTCTCTGCTTGTTTCCCAGGCGAGCAATTGGCAGCATGTTCAGAACCATGTTTCTGTGAATAACTCCTGAACCGTAAGTCCTAGACGCTCGCTCTTGGCTGCATTCGATTCAGCTCGTGGCAGCCAGTCTAAAAAACACTATCTTGGACTTCTCTGCATGTTTCCCAGGCGAGCAATTGGCAGCATGTTCAGAACCATGTTTCTGTGAATAACTCCTGAACCGTAAGTCCTAGACGCTCGCTCTTGGCTGCATTCGATTCAGCTCGTGGCAGCCAGTCTAAAAAACACTATCTTGGACTTCTCTGCATGTTTCCCAGGCGAGCAATTGGCAGCATGTTCAGAACCATGTTTCTGTGAATAACTCCTGAACCGTAAGTCCTAGACGCTCGCTCTTGGCTGCATTCGATTCAGCTCGTGGCAGCCAGTCTAAAAAACACTATCTTGGACTTCTCTGCATGTTTCCCAGGCGAGCAATTGGCAGCATGTTCAGAACCATGTTTCTGTGAATAACTCCTGAACCGTAAGTCCTAGACGCTCGCTCTTGGCTGCATTCGATTCAGCTCGTGGCAGCCAGTCTAAAAAACACTATCTTGGACTTCTCTGCATGTTTCCCAGGCGAGCAATTGGCAGCATGTTCAGAACCATGTTTCTGTGAATAACTCCTGAACCGTAAGTCCTAGACGCTCGCTCTTGGCTGCATTCGATTCAGCTCGTGGCAGCCAGTCTAAAAAACACTATCTTGGACTTCTCTGCATGTTTCCCAGGCGAGCAATTGGCAGCATGTTCAGAACCATGTTTCTGTGAATAACTCCTGAACCGTAAGTCTAGACGCTCGCTCTTGGCTGCATTCGATTCAGCTCGTGGCAGCCAGTCTAAAAAACACTATCTTGGACTTCTCTGCATGTTTCCCAGGCGAGCAATTGGCAGCATGTTCAGAACCATGTTTCTGTGAATAACTCCTGAACGTAAGTCCTAGACGCTCGCTCTTGGCTGCATTCGATTCAGCTCGTGGCAGCCAGTTCTAAAAAACACTATCTTGGACTTCTCTGCATGTTTCCCAGGCGAGCAATTGGCAGCATGTTCAGAACCATGTTTCTGTGAATAACTCCTGAACCGTAAGTCCTAGACGCTCGCTCTTTGGCTGCATTCGATTCAGCTCGTGGCAGCCAGTCTAAAAAACACTATCTTGGACTTCTCTGCATGTTTCCCAGGCGAGCAATTGGCAGCATGTTCAGAACCATGTTTCTGTGAATAACTCCTGAACCGTAAGTCCTAGACGCTCGCTCTTGGCTGCATTCGATTCAGCTCGTGGCAGCCAGTCTAAAAAACACTATCTTGGACTTCTCTGCATGTTTCCCAGGCGAGCAATTGGCAGCATGTTCAGAACCATGTTTCTGTGAATAACTCCTGAACCGTAAGTCCTAGACGCTCGCTCTTGGCTGCATTCGATTCAGCTCGTGGCAGCCAGTCTAAAAAACACTATCTTGGACTTCTCTGCATGTTCCCAGGCGAGCAATTGGCAGCATGTTCAGAACCATGTTTCTGTGAATAACTCCTGAACCCGTAAGTCCTAGACGCTCGCTCTTGGCTGCATTCGATTCAGCTCGTGGCAGCCAGTCTAAAAAACACTATCTTGGACTTCTCTGCATGTTTCCCAGGCGAGCAATTGGCAGCATGTTCAGAACCATGTTTCTGTGAATAACTCCTGAACCGTAAGTCCTAGACGCTCGCTCTTGGCTGCATTCGATTCAGCTCGTGGCAGCCAGTCTAAAAAAACACTATCTTGGACTTCTCTGCATGTTCCTAAGGCAAATGTTTCTAAAGCTAATTCTTGAACCGTAAGTCCTAGACGCTCGATCTTGGCGGCATTCGTCTCAGCGCCAGGCAATTAGTATAGGAGCACTGTGTTTGACTTCTCTGGATGTTTCCCAGGCGAGTTATTGACAAGTAAATCCTAGACGCTCGATCTTGGTTATTTTCGCTTTCGCGGCTGGCAGTAAAAGAACCATGTTTCTGTGAATAACTCCTGAACCGTAAGTCCTAGACGCTCGCTCTTGGCTGCATTCGATTCAGCTCGTGGCAGCCAGTCTAAAAAACACTATCTTGGACTTCTCTGCATGTTTCCCAGGCGAGCAATTGGCAGCATGTTCAGAACCATGTTTCTGTGAATAACTCCTGAACCGTAAGTCCTAGACGCTCGCTCTTGGCTGCATTCGATTCAGCTCGTGGCAGCCAGTCTAAAAAACACTATCTTGGACTTCTCTGCATGTTCCTAAGGCAAATGTTTCTAAAGCTAATTCTTGAACCGTAAGTCCTAGACGCTCGATCTTGGCGGCATTCGTCTCAGCGCCAGGCAATTAGTATAGGAGCACTGTGTTTGACTTCTCTGGATGTTTCCCAGGCGAGCAATTGTCAGCATGTTCAGAACCATGTTTCTGTGAATAACTCCTGAACCGTAAGTCCTAGACGCTCGCTCTTGGCTGCATTCGATTCAGCTCGTGGCAGCCAGTCTAAAAAACACTATCTTGGACTTCTCTGCATGTTTCCCAGGCGAGCAATTGGCAGCATGTTCAGAACCATGTTTCTGTGAATAACTCCTGAACCGTAAGTCCTAGACGCTCGCTCTTGGCTGCATTCGATTCAGCTCGTGGCAGCCAGTCTAAAAAACACTATCTTGGACTTCTCTGCATGTTTCCCAGGCGAGCAATTGGCAGCATGTTCAGAACCATGTTTCTGTGAATAACTCCTGAACCGTAAGTCCTAGACGCTCGCTCTTGGCTGCATTCGATTCAGCTCGTGGCAGCCAGTCTAAAAAACACTATCTTGGACTTCTCTGCATGTTCCTAAGGCAAATGTTTCTAAAGCTAATTCTTGAACCGTAAGTCCTAGACGCTCGATCTTGGCGGCATTCGTCTCAGCGCCAGGCAATTAGTATAGGAGCACTGTGTTTGACTTCTCTGGATGTTTCCCAGGCGAGTTATTGACAAGTAAATCCTAGACGCTCGATCTTGGTTATTTTCGCTTTCGCGGCTGGCAGTAAAAGAACCATGTTTCTGTGAATAACTCCTGAACCGTAAGTCCTAGACGCTCGCTCTTGGCTGCATTCGATTCAGCTCGTGGCAGCCAGTCTAAAAAACACTATCTTGGACTTCTCTGCTTGTTTCCCAGGCGAGCAATTGGCAGCATGTTCAGAACCATGTTTCTGTGAATAACTCCTGAACCGTAAGTCCTAGACGCTCGCTCTTGGCTGCATTCGATTCAGCTCGTGGCAGCCAGTCTAAAAAACACTATCTTGGACTTCTCTGCATGTTTCCCAGGCGAGCAATTGGCAGCATGTTCAGAACCATGTTTCTGTGAATAACTCCTGAACCGTAAGTCCTAGACGCTCGCTCTTGGCTGCATTCGATTCAGCTCGTGGCAGCCAGTCTAAAAAACACTATCTTGGACTTCTCTGCATGTTTCCCAGGCGAGCAATTGGCAGCATGTTCAGAACCATGTTTCTGTGAATAACTCCTGAACCGTAAGTCCTAGACGCTCGCTCTTGGCTGCATTCGATTCAGCTCGTGGCAGCCAGTCTAAAAACACTATCTTGGACTTCTCTGCATGTTTCCCAGGCGAGCAATTGGCAGCATGTTCAGAACCATGTTTCTGTGAATAACTCCTGAACCGTAAGTCCTAGACGCTCGCTCTTGGCTGCATTCGATTCAGCTCGTGGCAGCCAGTCTAAAAAACACTATCTTGGACTTCTCTGCATGTTTCCCAGGCGAGCAATTGGCAGCATGTTCAGAACCATGTTTCTGTGAATAACTCCTGAACCGTAAGTCCTAGACGCTCGCTCTTGGCTGCATTCGATTCAGCTCGTGGCAGCCAGTCTAAAAAACACTATCTTGGACTTCTCTGCATGTTTCCCAGGCGAGCAATTGGCAGCATGTTCAGAACCATGTTTCTGTGAATAACTCCTGAACCGTAAGTCCTAGACGCTCGCTCTTGGCTGCATTCGATTCAGCTCGTGGCAGCCAGTCTAAAAAACACTATCTTGGACTTCTCTGCATGTTTCCCAGGCGAGCAATTGGCAGCATGTTCAGAACCATGTTTCTGTGAATAACTCCTGAACCGTAAGTCCTAGACGCTCGCTCTTGGCTGCATTCGATTCAGCTCGTGGCAGCCAGTCTAAAAAACACTATCTTGGACTTCTCTGCATGTTTCCCAGGCGAGCAATTGGCAGCATGTTCAGAACCATGTTTCTGTGAATAACTCCTGAACCGTAAGTCCTAGACGCTCGCTCTTGGCTGCATTCGATTCAGCTCGTGGCAGCCAGTCTAAAAAACACTATCTTGGACTTCTCTGCATGTTTCCCAGGCGAGCAATTGGCAGCATGTTCAGAACCATGTTTCTGTGAATAACTCCTGAACCGTAAGTCCTAGACGCTCGCTCTTGGCTGCATTCGATTCAGCTCGTGGCAGCCAGTCTAAAAAACACTATCTTGGACTTCTCTGCATGTTTCCCAGGCGAGCAATTGGCAGCATGTTCAGAACCATGTTTCTGTGAATAACTCCTGAACCGTAAGTCCTAGACGCTCGCTCTTGCTGCATTCGATTCAGCTCGTGGCAGCCAGTCTAAAAAACACTATCTTGGACTTCTCTGCATGTTTCCCAGGCGAGCAATTGGCAGCATGTTCAGAACCATGTTTCTGTGAATAACTCCTGAACCGTAAGTCCTAGACGCTCGCTCTTGGCTGCATTCGATTCAGCTCGTGGCAGCCAGTCTAAAAAACACTATCTTGGACTTCTCTGCATGTTTCCCAGGCGAGCAATTGGCAGCATGTTCAGAACCATGTTTCTGTGAATAACTCCTGAACCGTAAGTCCTAGACGCTCGCTCTTGGCTGCATTCGATTCAGCTCGTGGCAGCCAGTCTAAAAAACACTATCTTGGACTTCTCTGCATGTTCCTAAGGCAAATGTTTCTAAAGCTAATTCTTGAACCGTAAGTCCTAGACGCTCGATCTTGGCGGCATTCGTCTCAGCGCCAGGCAATTAGTATAGGAGCACTGTGTTTGACTTCTCTGGATGTTTCCCAGGCGAGTTATTGACAAGTAAATCCTAGACGCTCGATCTTGGTTATTTTCGCTTTCGCGGCTGGCAGTAAAAGAACCATGTTTCTGTGAATAACTCCTGAACCGTAAGTCCTAGACGCTCGCTCTTGGCTGCATTCGATTCAGCTCGTGGCAGCCAGTCTAAAAAACACTATCTTGGACTTCTCGGCATGTTTCCCAGGCGAGCAATTGGCAGCATGTTCAGAACCATGTTTCTGTGAATAACTCCTGAACCGTAAGTCCTAGACGCTCGCTCTTGGCTGCATTCGATTCAGCTCGTGGCAGCCAGTCTAAAAAACACTATCTTGGACTTCTCTGCATGTTCCTAAGGCAAATGTTTCTAAAGCTAATTCTTGAACCGTAAGTCCTAGACGCTCGATCTTGGCGGCATTCGTCTCAGCGCCAGGCAATTAGTATAGGAGCACTGTGTTTGACTTCTCTGGATGTTTCCCAGGCGAGTTATTGACAAGTAAATCCTAGACGCTCGATCTTGGTTATTTTCGCTTTCGCGGCTGGCAGTAAAAGAACCATGTTTCTGTGAATAACTCCTGAACCGTAAGTCCTAGACGCTCGCTCTTGGCTGCATTCGATTCAGCTCGTGGCAGCCAGTCTAAAAAACACTATCTTGGACTTCTCTGCTTGTTTCCCAGGCGAGCAATTGGCAGCATGTTCAGAACCATGTTTCTGTGAATAACTCCTGAACCGTAAGTCCTAGACGCTCGCTCTTGGCTGCATTCGATTCAGCTCGTGGCAGCCAGTCTAAAAAACACTATCTTGGACTTCTCTGCATGTTTCCCAGGCGAGCAATTGGCAGCATGTTCAGAACCATGTTTCTGTGAATAACTCCTGAACCGTAAGTCCTAGACGCTCGCTCTTGGCTGCATTCGATTCAGCTCGTGGCAGCCAGTCTAAAAAACACTATCTTGGACTTCTCTGCATGTTTCCCAGGCGAGCAATTGGCAGCATGTTCAGAACCATGTTTCTGTGAATAACTCCTGAACCGTAAGTCCTAGACGCTCGCTCTTGGCTGCATTCGATTCAGCTCGTGGCAGCCAGTCTAAAAAACACTATCTTGGACTTCTCTGCATGTTTCCCAGGCGAACAATTGGCAGCATGTTCAGAACCATGTTTCTGTGAATAACTCCTGAACCGTAAGTCCTAGACGCTCGCTCTTGGCTGCATTCGATTCAGCTCGTGGCAGCCAGTCTAAAAAACACTATCTTGGACTTCTCTGCATGTTTCCCAGGCGAGCAATTGGCAGCATGTTCAGAACCATGTTTCTGTGAATAACTCCTGAACCGTAAGTCCTAGACGCTCGCTCTTGGCTGCATTCGATTCAGCTCGTGGCAGCCAGTCTAAAAAACACTATCTTGGACTTCTCTGCATGTTTCCCAGGCGAGCAATTGGCAGCATGTTCAGAACCATGTTTCTGTGAATAACTCCTGAACCGTAAGTCACAGACGCTCGCTCTTGGCTGCATTCGATTCAGCTCGTGGCAGCCAGTCTAAAAAACACTATCTTGGACTTCTCTGCATGTTCCTAAGGCAAATGTTTCTAAAGCTAATTCTTGAACCGTAAGTCCTAGACGCTCGATCTTGGCGGCATTCGTCTCAGCGCCTGGCAATTAGTATAGGAGCACTGTGTTTGACTTCTCTGGATGTTTCCCAGGCGAGTTATTGACAAGTAAATCCTAGACGCTCGATCTTGGTTATTTTCGCTTTCGCGGCTGGCAGTAAAAGAACCATGTTTCTGTGAATAACTCCTGAACCGTAAGTCCTAGACGCTCGCTCTTGGCTGCATTCGATTCAGCTCGTGGCAGCCAGTCTAAAAAACACTATCTTGGACTTCTCTGCATGTTTCCCAGGCGAGCAATTGGCAGCATGTTCAGAACCATGTTTCTGTGAATAACTCCTGAACCGTAAGTCCTAGACGCTCGCTCTTGGCTGCATTCGATTCAGCTCGTGGCAGCCAGTCTAAAAAACACTATCTTGGACTTCTCTGCATGTTTCCCAGGCGAGCAATTGGCAGCATGTTCAGAACCATGTTTCTGTGAATAACTCCTGAACCGTAAGTCCTAGACGCTCGCTCTTGGCTGCATTCGATTCAGCTCGTGGCAGCCAATCTAAAAAACACTATCTTGGACTTCTCTGCATGTTTCCCAGGCGAGCAATTGGCAGCATGTTCAGAACCATGTTTCTGTGAATAACTCCTGAACCGTAAGTCCTAGACGCTCGCTCTTGGCTGCATTCGATTCAGCTCGTGGCAGCCAGTCTAAAAAAACACTATCTTGGACTTCTCTGCATGTTTCCCAGGCGAGCAATTGGCAGCATGTTCAGAACCATGTTTCTGTGAATAACTCCTGAACCGTAAGTCCTAGACGCTCGCTCTTGGCTGCATTCGATTCAGCTCGTGGCAGCCAGTCTAAAAAACACTATCTTGGACTTCTCTGCATGTTTCCCAGGCGAGCAATTGGCAGCATGTTCAGAACCATGTTTCTGTGAATAACTCCTGAACCGTAAGTCCTAGACGCTCGCTCTTGGCTGCATTCGATTCAGCTCGTGGCAGCCAGTCTAAAAAACACTATCTTGGACTTCTCTGCATGTTTCCGAGGCGAGCAATTGGCAGCATGTTCAGAACCATGTTTCTGTGAATAACTCCTGAACCGTAAGTCCTAGACGCTCGCTCTTGGCTGCATTCGATTCAGCTCGTGGCAGCCAGTCTAAAAAACACTATCTTGGACTTCTCTGCATGTTTCCCAGGCGAGCAATTGGCAGCATGTTCAGAACCATGTTTCTGTGAATAACTCCTGAACCGTAAGTCCTAGACGCTCGCTCTTGGCTGCATTCGATTCAGCTCGTGGCAGCCAGTCTAAAAAACACTATCTTGGACTTCTCTGCATGTTTCCCAGGCGAGCAATTGGCAGCATGTTCAGAACCATGTTTCTGTGAATAACTCCTGAACCGTAAGTCCTAGACGCTCGCTCTTGGCTGCATTCGATTCAGCTCGTGGCAGCCAGTCTAAAAAACACTATCTTGGACTTCTCTGCATGTTTCCCAGGCGAGCAATTGGCAGCATGTTCAGAACCATGTTTCTGTGAATAACTCCTGAACCGTAAGTCACAGACGCTCGCTCTTGGCTGCATTCGATTCAGCTCGTGGCAGCCAGTCTAAAAAACACTATCTTGGACTTCTCTGCATGTTCCTAAGGCAAATGTTTCTAAAGCTAATTCTTGAACCGTAAGTCCTAGACGCTCGATCTTGGCGGCATTCGTCTCAGCGCCTGGCAATTAGTATAGGAGCACTGTGTTTGACTTCTCTGGATGTTTCCCAGGCGAGTTATTGACAAGTAAATCCTAGACGCTCGATCTTGGTTATTTTCGCTTTCGCGGCTGGCAGTAAAAGAACCATGTTTCTGTGAATAACTCCTGAACCGTAAGTCCTAGACGCTCGCTCTTGGCTGCATTCGATTCAGCTCGTGGCAGCCAGTCTAAAAAACACTATCTTGGACTTCTCTGCATGTTTCCCAGGCGAGCAATTGGCAGCATGTTCAGAACCATGTTTCTGTGAATAACTCCTGAACCGTAAGTCCTAGACGCTCGCTCTTGGCTGCATTCGATTCAGCTCGTGGCAGCCAGTCTAAAAAACACTATCTTGGACTTCTCTGCATGTTCCTAAGGCAAATGTTTCTAAAGCTAATTCTTGAACCGTAAGTCCTAGACGCTCGATCTTGGCGGCATTCGTCTCAGCGCCAGGCAATTAGTATAGGAGCACTGTGTTTGACTTCTCTGGATGTTTCCCAGGCGAGTTATTGACAAGTAAATCCTAGACGCTCGATCTTGGTTATTTTCGCTTTCGCGGCTGGCAGTAAAAGAACCATGTTTCTGTGAATAACTCCTGAACCGTAAGTCCTAGACGCTCGCTCTTGGCTGCATTCGATTCAGCTCGTGGCAGCCAGTCTAAAAAACACTATCTTGGACTTCTCTGCATGTTTCCCAGGCGAGCAATTGGCAGCATGTTCAGAACCATGTTTCTGTGAATAACTCCTGAACCGTAAGTCCTAGACGCTCGCTCTTGGCTGCATTCGATTCAGCTCGTGGCAGCCAGTCTAAAAAACACTATCTTGGACTTCTCTGCATGTTTCCCAGGTGAGCAATTGGCAGCATGTTCAGAACCATGTTTCTGTGAATAACTCCTGAACCGTAAGTCCTAGACGCTCGCTCTTGGCTGCATTCGATTCAGCTCGTGGCAGCCAGTCTAAAAAACACTATCTTGGACTTCTCTGCATGTTTCCCAGGCGAGCAATTGGCAGCATGTTCAGAACCATGTTTCTGTGAATAACTCCTGAACCGTAAGTCCTAGACGCTCGCTCTTGGCTGCATTCGATTCAGCTCGTGGCAGCCAGTCTAAAAAACACTATCTTGGACTTCTCTGCATGTTTCCCAGGCGAGCAATTGGCAGCATGTTCAGAACCATGTTTCTGTGAATAACTCCTGAACCGTAAGTCCTAGACGCTCGCTCTTGGCTGCATTCGATTCAGCTCGTGGCAGCCAGTCTAAAAAACACTATCTTGGACTTCTCTGCATGTTTCCCAGGCGAGCAATTGGCAGCATGTTCAGAACCATGTTTCTGTGAATAACTCCTGAACCGTAAGTCCTAGACGCTCGCTCTTGGCTGCATTCGATTCAGCTCGTGGCAGCCAGTCTAAAAAACACTATCTTGGACTTCTCTGCATGTTCCTAAGGCAAATGTTTCTAAAGCTAATTCTTGAACCGTAAGTCCTAGACGCTCGATCTTGGCGGCATTCGTCTCAGCGCCAGGCAATTAGTATAGGAGCACTGTGTTTGACTTCTCTGGATGTTTCCCAGGCGAGCAATTGTCAGCATGTTCAGAACCATGTTTCTGTGAATAACTCCTGAACCGTAAGTCCTAGACGCTCGCTCTTGGCTGCATTCGATTCAGCTCGTGGCAGCCAGTCTAAAAAACACTATCTTGGACTTCTCTGCATGTTTCCCAGGCGAGCAATTGGCAGCATGTTCAGAACCATGTTTCTGTGAATAACTCCTGAACCGTAAGTCCTAGACGCTCGCTCTTGGCTGCATTCGATTCAGCTCGTGGCAGCCAGTCTAAAAAACACTATCTTGGACTTCTCTGCATGTTCCTAAGGCAAATGTTTCTAAAGCTAATTCTTGAACCGTAAGTCCTAGACGCTCGATCTTGGCGGCATTCGTCTCAGCGCCAGGCAATTAGTATAGGAGCACTGTGTTTGACTTCTCTGGATGTTTCCCAGGCGAGTTATTGACAAGTAAATCCTAGACGCTCGATCTTGGTTATTTTCGCTTTCGCGGCTGGCAGTAAAAGAACCATGTTTCTGTGAATAACTCCTGAACCGTAAGTCCTAGACGCTCGCTCTTGGCTGCATTCGATTCAGCTCGTGGCAGCCAGTCTAAAAAACACTATCTTGGACTTCTCTGCATGTTTCCCAGGCGAGCAATTGGCAGCATGTTCAGAACCATGTTTCTGTGAATAACTCCTGAACCGTAAGTCCTAGACGCTCGCTCTTGGCTGCATTCGATTCAGCTCGTGGCAGCCAGTCTAAAAAACACTATCTTGGACTTCTCTGCATGTTCCTAAGGCAAATGTTTCTAAAGCTAATTCTTGAACCGTAAGTCCTAGACGCTCGATCTTGGCGGCATTCGTCTCAGCGCCAGGCAATTAGTATAGGAGCACTGTGTTTGACTTCTCTGGATGTTTCCCAGGCGAGCAATTGTCAGCATGTTCAGAACCATGTTTCTGTGAATAACTCCTGAACCGTAAGTCCTAGACGCTCGCTCTTGGCTGCATTCGATTCAGCTCGTGGCAGCCAGTCTAAAAAACACTATCTTGGACTTCTCTGCATGTTTCCCAGGCGAGCAATTGGCAGCATGTTCAGAACCATGTTTCTGTGAATAACTCCTGAACCGTAAGTCCTAGACGCTCGCTCTTGGCTGCATTCGATTCAGCTCGTGGCAGCCAGTCTAAAAAACACTATCTTGGACTTCTCTGCATGTTTCCCAGGCGAGCAATTGGCAGCATGTTCAGAACCATGTTTCTGTGAATAACTCCTGAACCGTAAGTCCTAGACGCTCGCTCTTGGCTGCATTCGATTCAGCTCGTGGCAGCCAGTCTAAAAAACACTATCTTGGACTTCTCTGCATGTTCCTAAGGCAAATGTTTCTAAAGCTAATTCTTGAACCGTAAGTCCTAGACGCTCGATCTTGGCGGCATTCGTCTCAGCGCCAGGCAATTAGTATAGGAGCACTGTGTTTGACTTCTCTGGATGATTCCCAGGCGAGCAATTGTCAGCATGTTCAGAACCATGTTTCTGTGAATAACTCCTGAACCGTAAGTCCTAGACGCTCGCTCTTGGCTGCATTCGATTCAGCTCGTGGCAGCCAGTCTAAAAAACACTATCTTGGACTTCTCTGCATGTTTCCCAGGCGAGCAATTGGCAGCATGTTCAGAACCATGTTTCTGTGAATAACTCCTGAACCGTAAGTCCTAGACGCTCGCTCTTGGCTGCATTCGATTCAGCTCGTGGCAGCCAGTCTAAAAAACACTATCTTGGACTTCTCTGCATGTTTCCCAGGCGAGCAATTGGCAGCATGTTCAGAACCATGTTTCTGTGAATAACTCCTGAACCGTAAGTCCTAGACGCTCGCTCTTGGCTGCATTCGATTCAGCTCGTGGCAGCCAGTCTAAAAAACACTATCTTGGACTTCTCTGCATGTTTCCCAGGCGAGCAATTGGCAGCATGTTCAGAACCATGTTTCTGTGAATAACTCCTGAACCGTAAGTCCTAGACGCTCGCTCTTGGCTGCATTCGATTCAGCTCGTGGCAGCCAGTCTAAAAAACACTATCTTGGACTTCTCTGCATGTTCCTAAGGCAAATGTTTCTAAAGCTAATTCTTGAACCGTAAGTCCTAGACGCTCGATCTTGGCGGCATTCGTCTCAGCGCCAGGCAATTAGTATAGGAGCACTGTGTTTGACTTCTCTGGATGTTTCCCAGGCGAGTTATTGACAAGTAAATCCTAGACGCTCGATCTTGGTTATTTTCGCTTTCGCGGCTGGCAGTAAAAGAACCATGTTTCTGTGAATAACTCCTGAACCGTAAGTCCTAGACGCTCGCTCTTGGCTGCATTCGATTCAGCTCGTGGCAGCCAGTCTAAAAAACACTATCTTGGACTTCTCTGCATGTTTCCCAGGCGAGCAATTGGCAGCATGTTCAGAACCATGTTTCTGTGAATAACTCCTGAACCGTAAGTCCTAGACGCTCGCTCTTGGCTGCATTCGATTCAGCTCGTGGCAGCCAGTCTAAAAAACACTATCTTGGACTTCTCTGCATGTTTCCCAGGCGAGCAATTGGCAGCATGTTCAGAACCATGTTTCTGTGAATAACTCCTGAACCGTAAGTCCTAGACGCTCGCTCTTGGCTGCATTCGATTCAGCTCGTGGCAGCCAGTCTAAAAAACACTATCTTGGACTTCTCTGCATGTTTCCCAGGCGAGCAATTGGCAGCATGTTCAGAACCATGTTTCTGTGAATAACTCCTGAACCGTAAGTCCTAGACGCTCGCTCTTGGCTGCATTCGATTCAGCTCGTGGCAGCCAGTCTAAAAAACACTATCTTGGACTTCTCTGCATGTTCCTAAGGCAAATGTTTCTAAAGCTAATTCTTGAACCGTAAGTCCTAGACGCTCGATCTTGGCGGCATTCGTCTCAGCGCCAGGCAATTAGTATAGGAGCACTGTGTTTGACTTCTCTGGATGTTTCCCAGGCGAGTTATTGACAAGTAAATCCTAGACGCTCGATCTTGGTTATTTTCGCTTTCGCGGCTGGCAGTAAAAGAACCATGTTTCTGTGAATAACTCCTGAACCGTAAGTCCTAGACGCTCGCTCTTGGCTGCATTCGATTCAGCTCGTGGCAGCCAGTCTAAAAAACACTATCTTGGACTTCTCTGCATGTTTCCCAGGCGAGCAATTGGCAGCATGTTCAGAACCATGTTTCTGTGAATAACTCCTGAACCGTAAGTCCTAGACGCTCGCTCTTGGCTGCATTCGATTCAGCTCGTGGCAGCCAGTCTAAAAAACACTATCTTGGACTTCTCTGCATGTTCCTAAGGCAAATGTTTCTAAAGCTAATTCTTGAACCGTAAGTCCTAGACGCTCGATCTTGGCGGCATTCGTCTCAGCGCCAGGCAATTAGTATAGGAGCACTGTGTTTGACTTCTCTGGATGTTTCCCAGGCGAGTTATTGACAAGTAAATCCTAGACGCTCGATCTTGGTTATTTTCGCTTTCGCGGCTGGCAGTAAAAGAACCATGTTTCTGTGAATAACTCCTGAACCGTAAGTCCTAGACGCTCGCTCTTGGCTGCATTCGATTCAGCTCGTGGCAGCCAGTCTAAAAAACACTATCTTGGACTTCTCTGCTTGTTTCCCAGGCGAGCAATTGGCAGCATGTTCAGAACCATGTTTCTGTGAATAACTCCTGAACCGTAAGTCCTAGACGCTCGCTCTTGGCTGCATTCGATTCAGCTCGTGGCAGCCAGTCTAAAAAACACTATCTTGGACTTCTCTGCATGTTTCCCAGGCGAGCAATTGGCAGCATGTTCAGAACCATGTTTCTGTGAATAACTCCTGAACCGTAAGTCCTAGACGCTCGCTCTTGGCTGCATTCGATTCAGCTCGTGGCAGCCAGTCTAAAAAACACTATCTTGGACTTCTCTGCATGTTTCCCAGGCGAGCAATTGGCAGCATGTTCAGAACCATGTTTCTGTGAATAACTCCTGAACCGTAAGTCCTAGACGCTCGCTCTTGGCTGCATTCGATTCAGCTCGTGGCAGCCAGTCTAAAAAACACTATCTTGGACTTCTCTGCATGTTTCCCAGGCGAGCAATTGGCAGCATGTTCAGAACCATGTTTCTGTGAATAACTCCTGAACCGTAAGTCCTAGACGCTCGCTCTTGGCTGCATTCGATTCAGCTCGTGGCAGCCAGTCTAAAAAACACTATCTTGGACTTCTCTGCATGTTTCCCAGGCGAGCAATTGGCAGCATGTTCAGAACCATGTTTCTGTGAATAACTCCTGAACCGTAAGTCCTAGACGCTCGCTCTTGGCTGCATTCGATTCAGCTCGTGGCAGCCAGTCTAAAAAACACTATCTTGGACTTCTCTGCATGTTTCCCAGGCGAGCAATTGGCAGCATGTTCAGAACCATGTTTCTGTGAATAACTCCTGAACCGTAAGTCCTAGACGCTCGCTCTTGGCTGCATTCGATTCAGCTCGTGGCAGCCAGTCTAAAAAACACTATCTTGGACTTCTCTGCATGTTTCCCAGGCGAGCAATTGGCAGCATGTTCAGAACCATGTTTCTGTGAATAACTCCTGAACCGTAAGTCCTAGACGCTCGCTCTTGGCTGCATTCGATTCAGCTCGTGGCAGCCAGTCTAAAAAACACTATCTTGGACTTCTCTGCATGTTCCTAAGGCAAATGTTTCTAAAGCTAATTCTTGAACCGTAAGTCCTAGACGCTCGATCTTGGCGGCATTCGTCTCAGCGCCAGGCAATTAGTATAGGAGCACTGTGTTTGACTTCTCTGGATGTTTCCCAGGCGAGTTATTGACAAGTAAATCCTAGACGCTCGATCTTGGTTATTTTCGCTTTCGCGGCTGGCAGTAAAAGAACCATGTTTCTGTGAATAACTCCTGAACCGTAAGTCCTAGACGCTCGCTCTTGGCTGCATTCGATTCAGCTCGTGGCAGCCAGTCTAAAAAACACTATCTTGGACTTCTCTGCATGTTTCCCAGGCGAGCAATTGGCAGCATGTTCAGAACCATGTTTCTGTGAATAACTCCTGAACCGTAAGTCCTAGACGCTCGCTCTTGGCTGCATTCGATTCAGCTCGTGGCAGCCAGTCTAAAAAACACTATCTTGGACTTCTCTGCATGTTCCTAAGGCAAATGTTTCTAAAGCTAATTCTTGAACCGTAAGTCCTAGACGCTCGATCTTGGCGGCATTCGTCTCAGCGCCAGGCAATTAGTATAGGAGCACTGTGTTTGACTTCTCTGGATGTTTCCCAGGCGAGTTATTGACAAGTAAATCCTAGACGCTCGATCTTGGTTATTTTCGCTTTCGCGGCTGGCAGTAAAAGAACCATGTTTCTGTGAATAACTCCTGAACCGTAAGTCCTAGACGCTCGCTCTTGGCTGCATTCGATTCAGCTCGTGGCAGCCAGTCTAAAAAACACTATCTTGGACTTCTCTGCTTGTTTCCCAGGCGAGCAATTGGCAGCATGTTCAGAACCATGTTTCTGTGAATAACTCCTGAACCGTAAGTCCTAGACGCTCGCTCTTGGCTGCATTCGATTCAGCTCGTGGCAGCCAGTCTAAAAAACACTATCTTGGACTTCTCTGCATGTTTCCCAGGCGAGCAATTGGCAGCATGTTCAGAACCATGTTTCTGTGAATAACTCCTGAACCGTAAGTCCTAGACGCTCGCTCTTGGCTGCATTCGATTCAGCTCGTGGCAGCCAGTCTAAAAAACACTATCTTGGACTTCTCTGCATGTTTCCCAGGCGAGCAATTGGCAGCATGTTCAGAACCATGTTTCTGTGAATAACTCCTGAACCGTAAGTCCTAGACGCTCGCTCTTGGCTGCATTCGATTCAGCTCGTGGCAGCCAGTCTAAAAAACACTATCTTGGACTTCTCTGCATGTTTCCCAGGCGAGCAATTGGCAGCATGTTCAGAACCATGTTTCTGTGAATAACTCCTGAACCGTAAGTCCTAGACGCTCGCTCTTGGCTGCATTCGATTCAGCTCGTGGCAGCCAGTCTAAAAAACACTATCTTGGACTTCTCTGCATGTTTCCCAGGCGAGCAATTGGCAGCATGTTCAGAACCATGTTTCTGTGAATAACTCCTGAACCGTAAGTCCTAGACGCTCGCTCTTGGCTGCATTCGATTCAGCTCGTGGCAGCCAGTCTAAAAAACACTATCTTGGACTTCTCTGCATGTTTCCCAGGCGAGCAATTGGCAGCATGTTCAGAACCATGTTTCTGTGAATAACTCCTGAACCGTAAGTCACAGACGCTCGCTCTTGGCTGCATTCGATTCAGCTCGTGGCAGCCAGTCTAAAAAACACTATCTTGGACTTCTCTGCATGTTCCTAAGGCAAATGTTTCTAAAGCTAATTCTTGAACCGTAAGTCCTAGACGCTCGATCTTGGCGGCATTCGTCTCAGCGTCTGGCAATTAGTATAGGAGCACTGTGTTTGACTTCTCTGGATGTTTCCCAGGCGAGTTATTGACAAGTAAATCCTAGACGCTCGATCTTGGTTATTTTCGCTTTCGCGGCTGGCAGTAAAAGAACCATGTTTCTGTGAATAACTCCTGAACCGTAAGTCCTAGACGCTCGCTCTTGGCTGCATTCGATTCAGCTCGTGGCAGCCAGTCTAAAAAACACTATCTTGGACTTCTCTGCATGTTTCCCAGGCGAGCAATTGGCAGCATGTTCAGAACCATGTTTCTGTGAATAACTCCTGAACCGTAAGTCCTAGACGCTCGCTCTTGGCTGCATTCGATTCAGCTCGTGGCAGCCAGTCTAAAAAACACTATCTTGGACTTCTCTGCATGTTCCTAAGGCAAATGTTTCTAAAGCTAATTCTTGAACCGTAAGTCCTAGACGCTCGATCTTGGCGGCATTCGTCTCAGCGCCAGGCAATTAGTATAGGAGCACTGTGTTTGACTTCTCTGGATGTTTCCCAGGCGAGTTATTGACAAGTAAATCCTAGACGCTCGATCTTGGTTATTTTCGCTTTCGCGGCTGGCAGTAAAAGAACCATGTTTCTGTGAATAACTCCTGAACCGTAAGTCCTAGACGCTCGCTCTTGGCTGCATTCGATTCAGCTCGTGGCAGCCAGTCTAAAAAACACTATCTTGGACTTCTCTGCTTGTTTCCCAGGCGAGCAATTGGCAGCATGTTCAGAACCATGTTTCTGTGAATAACTCCTGAACCGTAAGTCCTAGACGCTCGCTCTTGGCTGCATTCGATTCAGCTCGTGGCAGCCAGTCTAAAAAACACTATCTTGGACTTCTCTGCATGTTTCCCAGGCGAGCAATTGGCAGCATGTTCAGAACCATGTTTCTGTGAATAACTCCTGAACCGTAAGTCCTAGACGCTCGCTCTTGGCTGCATTCGATTCAGCTCGTGGCAGCCAGTCTAAAAAACACTATCTTGGACTTCTCTGCATGTTTCCCAGGCGAGCAATTGGCAGCATGTTCAGAACCATGTTTCTGTGAATAACTCCTGAACCGTAAGTCCTAGACGCTCGCTCTTGGCTGCATTCGATTCAGCTCGTGGCAGCCAGTCTAAAAAACACTATCTTGGACTTCTCTGCATGTTTCCCAGGCGAGCAATTGGCAGCATGTTCAGAACCATGTTTCTGTGAATAACTCCTGAACCGTAAGTCCTAGACGCTCGCTCTTGGCTGCATTCGATTCAGCTCGTGGCAGCCAGTCTAAAAAACACTATCTTGGACTTCTCTGCATGTTTCCCAGGCGAGCAATTGGCAGCATGTTCAGAACCATGTTTCTGTGAATAACTCCTGAACCGTAAGTCCTAGACGTTCGCTCTTGGCTGCATTCGATTCAGCTCGTGGCAGCCAGTCTAAAAAACACTATCTTGGACTTCTCTGCATGTTCCTAAGGCAAATGTTTCTAAAGCTAATTCTTGAACCGTAAGTCCTAGACGCTCGATCTTGGCGGCATTCGTCTCAGCGCCTGGCAATTAGTATAGGAGCACTGTGTTTGACTTCTCTGGATGTTTCCCAGGCGAGTTATTGACAAGTAAATCCTAGACGCTCGATCTTGGTTATTTTCGCTTTCGCGGCTGGCAGTAAAAGAACCATGTTTCTGTGAATAACTCCTGAACCGTAAGTCCTAGACGCTCGCTCTTGGCTGCATTCGATTCAGCTCGTGGCAGCCAGTCTAAAAAACACTATCTTGGACTTCTCTGCATGTTTCCCAGGCGAGCAATTGGCAGCATGTTCAGAACCATGTTTCTGTGAATAACTCCTGAACCGTAAGTCCTAGACGCTCGCTCTTGGCTGCATTCGATTCAGCTCGTGGCAGCCAGTCTAAAAAACACTATCTTGGACTTCTCTGCATGTTTCCCAGGCGAGCAATTGGCAGCATGTTCAGAACCATGTTTCTGTGAATAACTCCTGAACCGTAAGTCCTAGACGCTCGCTCTTGGCTGCATTCGATTCAGCTCGTGGCAGCCAGTCTAAAAAACACTATCTTGGACTTCTCTGCATGTTTCCCAGGCGAGCAATTGGCAGCATGTTCAGAACCATGTTTCTGTGAATAACTCCTGAACCGTAAGTCCTAGACGCTCGCTCTTGGCTGCATTCGATTCAGCTCGTGGCAGCCAGTCTAAAAAACACTATCTTGGACTTCTCTGCATGTTTCCCAGGCGAGCAATTGGCAGCATGTTCAGAACCATGTTTCTGTGAATAACTCCTGAACCGTAAGTCCTAGACGCTCGCTCTTGGCTGCATTCGATTCAGCTCGTGGCAGCCAGTCTAAAAAACACTATCTTGGACTTCTCTGCATGTTTCCCAGGCGAGCAATTGGCAGCATGTTCAGAACCATGTTTCTGTGAATAACTCCTGAACCGTAAGTCCTAGACGCTCGCTCTTGGCTGCATTCGATTCAGCTCGTGGCAGCCAGTCTAAAAAACACTATCTTGGACTTCTCTGCATGTTTCCCAGGCGAGCAATTGGCAGCATGTTCAGAACCATGTTTCTGTGAATAACTCCTGAACCGTAAGTCCTAGACGCTCGCTCTTGGCTGCATTCGATTCAGCTCGTGGCAGCCAGTCTAAAAAACACTATCTTGGACTTCTCTGCATGTTTCCCAGGCGAGCAATTGGCAGCATGTTCAGAACCATGTTTCTGTGAATAACTCCTGAACCGTAAGTCCTAGACGCTCGCTCTTGGCTGCATTCGATTCAGCTCGTGGCAGCCAGTCTAAAAAACACTATCTTGGACTTCTCTGCATGTTTCCCAGGCGAGCAATTGGCAGCATGTTCAGAACCATGTTTCTGTGAATAACTCCTGAACCGTAAGTCCTAGACGCTCGCTCTTGGCTGCATTCGATTCAGCTCGTGGCAGCCAGTCTAAAAAACACTATCTTGGACTTCTCTGCATGTTTCCCAGGCGAGCAATTGGCAGCATGTTCAGAACCATGTTTCTGTGAATAACTCCTGAACCGTAAGTCCTAGACGCTCGCTCTTGGCTGCATTCGATTCAGCTCGTGGCAGCCAGTCTAAAAAACACTATCTTGGACTTCTCTGCATGTTCCTAAGGCAAATGTTTCTAAAGCTAATTCTTGAACCGTAAGTCCTAGACGCTCGATCTTGGCGGCATTCGTCTCAGCGCCAGGCAATTAGTATAGGAGCACTGTGTTTGACTTCTCTGGATGTTTCCCAGGCGAGTTATTGACAAGTAAATCCTAGACGCTCGATCTTGGTTATTTTCGCTTTCGCGGCTGGCAGTAAAAGAACCATGTTTCTGTGAATAACTCCTGAACCGTAAGTCCTAGACGCTCGCTCTTGGCTGCATTCGATTCAGCTCGTGGCAGCCAGTCTAAAAAACACTATCTTGGACTTCTCTGCATGTTTCCCAGGCGAGCAATTGGCAGCATGTTCAGAACCATGTTTCTGTGAATAACTCCTGAACCGTAAGTCCTAGACGCTCGCTCTTGGCTGCATTCGATTCAGCTCGTGGCAGCCAGTCTAAAAAACACTATCTTGGACTTCTCTGCATGTTTCCCAGGCGAGCAATTGGCAGCATGTTCAGAACCATGTTTCTGTGAATAACTCCTGAACCGTAAGTCCTAGACGCTCGCTCTTGGCTGCATTCGATTCAGCTCGTGGCAGCCAGTCTAAAAAACACTATCTTGGACTTCTCTGCATGTTTCCCAGGCGAGCAATTGGCAGCATGTTCAGAACCATGTTTCTGTGAATAACTCCTGAACCGTAAGTCCTAGACGCTCGCTCTTGGCTGCATTCGATTCAGCTCGTGGCAGCCAGTCTAAAAAACACTATCTTGGACTTCTCTGCATGTTTCCCAGGCGAGCAATTGGCAGCATGTTCAGAACCATGTTTCTGTGAATAACTCCTGAACCGTAAGTCCTAGACGCTCGCTCTTGGCTGCATTCGATTCAGCTCGTGGCAGCCAGTCTAAAAAACACTATCTTGGACTTCTCTGCATGTTTCCCAGGCGAGCAATTGGCAGCATGTTCAGAACCATGTTTCTGTGAATAACTCCTGAACCGTAAGTCACAGACGCTCGCTCTTGGCTGCATTCGATTCAGCTCGTGGCAGCCAGTCTAAAAAACACTATCTTGGACTTCTCTGCATGTTCCTAAGGCAAATGTTTCTAAAGCTAATTCTTGAACCGTAAGTCCTAGACGCTCGATCTTGGCGGCATTCGTCTCTGCGCCTGGCAATTAGTATAGGAGCACTGTGTTTGACTTCTCTGGATGTTTCCCAGGCGAGTTATTGACAAGTAAATCCTAGACGCTCGATCTTGGTTATTTTCGCTTTCGCGGCTGGCAGTAAAAGAACCATGTTTCTGTGAATAACTCCTGAACCGTAAGTCCTAGACGCTCGCTCTTGGCTGCATTTGATTCAGCTCGTGGCAGCCAGTCTAAAAAACACTATCTTGGACTTCTCTGCATGTTTCCCAGGCGAGCAATTGGCAGCATGTTCAGAACCATGTTTCTGTGAATAACTCCTGAACCGTAAGTCCTAGACGCTCGCTCTTGGCTGCATTCGATTCAGCTCGTGGCAGCCAGTCTAAAAAACACTATCTTGGACTTCTCTGCATGTTCCTAAGGCAAATGTTTCTAAAGCTAATTCTTGAACCGTAAGTCCTAGACGCTCGATCTTGGCGGCATTCGTCTCAGCACCAGGCAATTAGTATAGGAGCACTGTGTTTGACTTCTCTGGATGTTTCCCAGGCGAGCAATTGTCAGCATGTTCAGAACCATGTTTCTGTGAATAACTCCTGAACCGTAAGTCCTAGACGCTCGCTCTTGGCTGCATTCGATTCAGCTCGTGGCAGCCAGTCTAAAAAACACTATCTTGGACTTCTCTGCATGTTTCCCAGGCGAGCAATTGGCAGCATGTTCAGAACCATGTTTCTGTGAATAACTCCTGAACCGTAAGTCCTAGACGCTCGCTCTTGGCTGCATTCGATTCAGCTCGTGGCAGCCAGTCTAAAAAACACTATCTTGGACTTCTCTGCATGTTTCCCAGGCGAGCAATTGGCAGCATGTTCAGAACCATGTTTCTGTGAATAACTCCTGAACCGTAAGTCCTAGACGCTCGCTCTTGGCTGCATTCGATTCAGCTCGTGGCAGCCAGTCTAAAAAACACTATCTTGGACTTCTCTGCATGTTTCCCAGGCGAGCAATTGGCAGCATGTTCAGAACCATGTTTCTGTGAATAACTCCTGAACCGTAAGTCCTAGACGCTCGCTCTTGGCTGCATTCGATTCAGCTCGTGGCAGCCAGTCTAAAAAACACTATCTTGGACTTCTCTGCATGTTCCTAAGGCAAATGTTTCTAAAGCTAATTCTTGAACCGTAAGTCCTAGACGCTCGATCTTGGCGGCATTCGTCTCAGCGCCAGGCAATTAGTATAGGAGCACTGTGTTTGACTTCTCTGGATGTTTCCCAGGCGAGTTATTGACAAGTAAATCCTAGACCCTCGATCTTGGTTATTTTCGCTTTCGCGGCTGGCAGTAAAAGAACCATGTTTCTGTGAATAACTCCTGAACCGTAAGTCCTAGACGCTCGCTCTTGGCTGCATTCGATTCAGCTCGTGGCAGCCAGTCTAAAAAACACTATCTTGGACTTCTCTGCATGTTTCCCAGGCGAGCAATTGGCAGCATGTTCAGAACCATGTTTCTGTGAATAACTCCTGAACCGTAAGTCCTAGACGCTCGCTCTTGGCTGCATTCGATTCAGCTCGTGGCAGCCAGTCTAAAAAACACTACCTTGGACTTCTCTGCATGTTCCTAAGGCAAATGTTTCTAAAGCTAATTCTTGAACCGTAAGTCCTAGACGCTCGATCTTGGCGGCATTCGTCTCAGCGCCAGGCAATTAGTATAGGAGCACTGTGTTTGACTTCTCTGGATGTTTCCCAGGCGAGTTATTGACAAGTAAATCCTAGACGCTCGATCTTGGTTATTTTCGCTTTCGCGGCTGGCAGTAAAAGAACCATGTTTCTGTGAATAACTCCTGAACCGTAAGTCCTAGACGCTCGCTCTTGGCTGCATTCGATTCAGCTCGTGGCAGCCAGTCTAAAAAACACTATCTTGGACTTCTCTGCATGTTTCCCAGGCGAGCAATTGGCAGCATGTTCAGAACCATGTTTCTGTGAATAACTCCTGAACCGTAAGTCCTAGACGCTCGCTCTTGGCTGCATTCGATTCAGCTCGTGGCAGCCAGTCTAAAAAACACTATCTTGGACTTCTCTGCATGTTTCCCAGGCGAGCAATTGGCAGCATGTTCAGAACCATGTTTCTGTGAATAACTCCTGAACCGTAAGTCCTAGACGCTCGCTCTTGGCTGCATTCGATTCAGCTCGTGGCAGCCAGTCTAAAAAACACTATCTTGGACTTCTCTGCATGTTTCCCAGGCGAGCAATTGGCAGCATGTTCAGAACCATGTTTCTGTGAATAACTCCTGAACCGTAAGTCCTAGACGCTCGCTCTTGGCTGCATTCGATTCAGCTCGTGGCAGCCAGTCTAAAAAACACTATCTTGGACTTCTCTGCATGTTTCCCAGGCGAGCAATTGGCAGCATGTTCAGAACCATGTTTCTGTGAATAACTCCTGAACCGTAAGTCCTAGACGCTCGCTCTTGGCTGCATTCGATTCAGCTCGTGGCAGCCAGTCTAAAAAACACTATCTTGGACTTCTCTGCATGTTTCCCAGGCGAGCAATTGGCAGCATGTTCAGAACCATGTTTCTGTGAATAACTCCTGAACCGTAAGTCACAGACGCTCGCTCTTGGCTGCATTCGATTCAGCTCGTGGCAGCCAGTCTAAAAAACACTATCTTGGACTTCTCTGCATGTTTCCCAGGCGAGCAATTGGCAGCATGTTCAGAACCATGTTTCTGTGAATAACTCCTGAACCGTAAGTCACAGACGCTCGCTCTTGGCTGCATTCGATTCAGCTCGTGGCAGCCAGTCTAAAAAACACTATCTTGGACTTCTCTGCATGTTCCTAAGGCAAATGTTTCTAAAGCTAATTCTTGAACCGTAAGTCCTAGACGCTCGATCTTGGCGGCATTCGTCTCTGCGCCTGGCAATTAGTATAGGAGCACTGTGTTTGACTTCTCTGGATGTTTCCCAGGCGAGTTATTGACAAGTAAATCCTAGACGCTCGATCTTGGTTATTTTCGCTTTCGCGGCTGGCAGTAAAAGAACCATGTTTCTGTGAATAACTCCTGAACCGTAAGTCCTAGACGCTCGCTCTTGGCTGCATTTGATTCAGCTCGTGGCAGCCAGTCTAAAAAACACTATCTTGGACTTCTCTGCATGTTTCCCAGGCGAGCAATTGGCAGCATGTTCAGAACCATGTTTCTGTGAATAACTCCTGAACCGTAAGTCCTAGACGCTCGCTCTTGGCTGCATTCGATTCAGCTCGTGGCAGCCAGTCTAAAAAACACTATCTTGGACTTCTCTGCATGTTCCTAAGGCAAATGTTTCTAAAGCTAATTCTTGAACCGTAAGTCCTAGACGCTCGATCTTGGCGGCATTCGTCTCAGCGCCAGGCAATTAGTATAGGAGCACTGTGTTTGACTTCTCTGGATGTTTCCCAGGTGAGCAATTGTCAGCATGTTCAGAACCATGTTTCTGTGAATAACTCCTGAACCGTAAGTCCTAGACGCTCGCTCTTGGCTGCATTCGATTCAGCTCGTGGCAGCCAGTCTAAAAAACACTATCTTGGACTTCTCTGCATGTTTCCCAGGCGAGCAATTGGCAGCATGTTCAGAACCATGTTTCTGTGAATAACTCCTGAACCGTAAGTCCTAGACGCTCGCTCTTGGCTGCATTCGATTCAGCTCGTGGCAGCCAGTCTAAAAAACACTATCTTGGACTTCTCTGCATGTTTCCCAGGCGAGCAATTGGCAGCATGTTCAGAACCATGTTTCTGTGAATAACTCCTGAACCGTAAGTCCTAGACGCTCGCTCTTGGCTGCATTCGATTCAGCTCGTGGCAGCCAGTCTAAAAAACACTATCTTGGACTTCTCTGCATGTTCCTAAGGCAAATGTTTCTAAAGCTAATTCTTGAACCGTAAGTCCTAGACGCTCGATCTTGGCGGCATTCGTCTCAGCGCCAGGCAATTAGTATAGGAGCACTGTGTTTGACTTCTCTGGATGTTTCCCAGGCGAGCAATTGTCAGCATGTTCAGAACCATGTTTCTGTGAATAACTCCTGAACCGTAAGTCCTAGACGCTCGCTCTTGCTGCATTCGATTCAGCTCGTGGCAGCCAGTCTAAAAAACACTATCTTGGACTTCTCTGCATGTTTCCCAGGCGAGCAATTGGCAAGCATGTTCAGAACCATGTTTCTGTGAATAACTCCTGAACCGTAAGTCCTAGACGCTCGCTCTTGGCTGCATTCGATTCAGCTCGTGGCAGCCAGTCTAAAAAACACTATCTTGGACTTCTCTGCATGTTTCCCAGGCGAGCAATTGGCAGCATGTTCAGAACCATGTTTCTGTGAATAACTCCTGAACCGTAAGTCCTAGACGCTCGCTCTTGGCTGCATTCGATTCAGCTCGTGGCAGCCAGTCTAAAAAACACTATCTTGGACTTCTCTGCATGTTTCCCAGGCGAGCAATTGGCAGCATGTTCAGAACCATGTTTCTGTGAATAACTCCTGAACCGTAAGTCCTAGACGCTCGCTCTTGGCTGCATTCGATTCAGCTCGTGGCAGCCAGTCTAAAAAACACTATCTTGGACTTCTCTGCATGTTCCTAAGGCAAATGTTTCTAAAGCTAATTCTTGAACCGTAAGTCCTAGACGCTCGATCTTGGCGGCATTCGTCTCAGCGCCAGGCAATTAGTATAGGAGCACTGTGTTTGACTTCTCTGGATGTTTCCCAGGCGAGCAATTGTCAGCATGTTCAGAACCATGTTTCTGTGAATAACTCCTGAACCGTAAGTCCTAGACGCTCGCTCTTGGCTGCATTCGATTCAGCTCGTGGCAGCCAGTCTAAAAAACACTATCTTGGGACTTCTCTGCATGTTTCCCAGGCGAGCAATTGGCAGCATGTTCAGAACCATGTTTCTGTGAATAACTCCTGAACCGTAAGTCCTAGACGCTCGCTCTTGGCTGCATTCGATTCAGCTCGTGGCAGCCAGTCTAAAAAACACTATCTTGGACTTCTCTGCATGTTCCTAAGGCAAATGTTTCTAAAGCTAATTCTTGAACCGTAAGTCCTAGACGCTCGATCTTGGCGGCATTCGTCTCAGCGCCAGGCAATTAGTATAGGAGCACTGTGTTTGACTTCTCTGGATGTTTCCCAGGCGAGTTATTGACAAGTAAATCCTAGACGCTCGATCTTGGTTATTTTCGCTTTCGCGGCTGGCAGTAAAAGAACCATGTTTCTGTGAATAACTCCTGAACCGTAAGTCCTAGACGCTCGCTCTTGGCTGCATTCGATTCAGCTCGTGGCAGCCAGTCTAAAAAACACTATCTTGGACTTCTCTGCTTGTTTCCCAGGCGAGCAATTGGCAGCATGTTCAGAACCATGTTTCTGTGAATAACTCCTGAACCGTAAGTCCTAGACGCTCGCTCTTGGCTGCATTCGATTCAGCTCGTGGCAGCCAGTCTAAAAAACACTATCTTGGACTTCTCTGCATGTTTCCCAGGCGAGCAATTGGCAGCATGTTCAGAACCATGTTTCTGTGAATAACTCCTGAACCGTAAGTCCTAGACGCTCGCTCTTGGCTGCATTCGATTCAGCTCGTGGCAGCCAGTCTAAAAAACACTATCTTGGACTTCTCTGCATGTTTCCCAGGCGAGCAATTGGCAGCATGTTCAGAACCATGTTTCTGTGAATAACTCCTGAACCGTAAGTCCTAGACGCTCGCTCTTGGCTGCATTCGATTCAGCTCGTGGCAGCCAGTCTAAAAAACACTATCTTGGACTTCTCTGCATGTTTCCCAGGCGAGCAATTGGCAGCATGTTCAGAACCATGTTTCTGTGAATAACTCCTGAACCGTAAGTCCTAGACGCTCGCTCTTGGCTGCATTCGATTCAGCTCGTGGCAGCCAGTCTAAAAAACACTATCTTGGACTTCTCTGCATGTTTCCCAGGCGAGCAATTGGCAGCATGTTCAGAACCATGTTTCTGTGAATAACTCCTGAACCGTAAGTCACAGACGCTCGCTCTTGGCTGCATTCGATTCAGCTCGTGGCAGCCAGTCTAAAAAACACTATCTTGGACTTCTCTGCATGTTCCTAAGGCAAATGTTTCTAAAGCTAATTCTTGAACCGTAAGTCCTAGACGCTCGATCTTGGCGGCATTCGTCTCTGCGCCTGGCAATTAGTATAGGAGCACTGTGTTTGACTTCTCTGGATGTTTCCCAGGCGAGTTATTGACAAGTAAATCCTAGACGCTCGATCTTGGTTATTTTCGCTTTCGCGGCTGGCAGTAAAAGAACCATGTTTCTGTGAATAACTCCTGAACCGTAAGTCCTAGACGCTCGCTCTTGGCTGCATTCGATTCAGCTCGTGGCAGCCAGTCTAAAAAACACTATCTTGGACTTCTCTGCATGTTTCCCAGGCGAGCAATTGGCAGCATGTTCAGAACCATGTTTCTGTGAATAACTCCTGAACCGTAAGTCCTAGACGCTCGCTCTTGGCTGCATTCGATTCAGCTCGTGGCAGCCAGTCTAAAAAACACTATCTTGGACTTCTCTGCATGTTCCTAAGGCAAATGTTTCTAAAGCTAATTTTTGAACCGTAAGTCCTAGACGCTCGATCTTGGCGGCATTCGTCTCAGCGCCAGGCAATTAGTATAGGAGCACTGTGTTTGACTTCTCTGGATGTTTCCCAGGCGAGTTATTGACAAGTAAATCCTAGACGCTCGATCTTGGTTATTTTCGCTTTCGCGGCTGGCAGTAAAAGAACCATGTTTCTGTGAATAACTCCTGAACCGTAAGTCCTAGACGCTCGCTCTTGGCTGCATTCGATTCAGCTCGTGGCAGCCAGTCTAAAAAACACTATCTTGGACTTCTCTGCATGTTTCCCAGGCGAGCAATTGGCAGCATGTTCAGAACCATGTTTCTGTGAATAACTCCTGAACCGTAAGTCCTAGACGCTCGCTCTTGGCTGCATTCGATTCAGCTCGTGGCAGCCAGTCTAAAAAACACTATCTTGGACTTCTCTGCATGTTCCTAAGGCAAATGTTTCTAAAGCTAATTCTTGAACCGTAAGTCCTAGACGCTCGATCTTGGCGGCATTCGTCTCTGCGCCTGGCAATTAGTGTAGGAGCACTGTGTTTGACTTCTCTGGATGTTTCCCAGGCGAGTTATTGACAAGTAAATCCTAGACGCTCGATCTTGGTTATTTTCGCTTTCGCGGCTGGCAGTAAAAGAACCATGTTTCTGTGAATAACTCCTGAACCGTAAGTCCTAGACGCTCGCTCTTGGCTGCATTCGATTCAGCTCGTGGCAGCCAGTCTAAAAAACACTATCTTGGACTTCTCTGCATGTTTCCCAGGCGAGCAATTGGCAGCATGTTCAGAACCATGTTTCTGTGAATAACTCCTGAACCGTAAGTCCTAGACGCTCGCTCTTGGCTGCATTCGATTCAGCTCGTGGCAGCCAGTCTAAAAAACACTATCTTGGACTTCTCTGCATGTTCCTAAGGCAAATGTTTCTAAAGCTAATTCTTGAACCGTAAGTCCTAGACGCTCGATCTTGGCGGCATTCGTCTCAGCGCCAGGCAATTAGTATAGGAGCACTGTGTTTGACTTCTCTGGATGTTTCCCAGGCGAGTTATTGACAAGTAAATCCTAGACGCTCGATCTTGGTTATTTTCGCTTTCGCGGCTGGCAGTAAAAGAACCATGTTTCTGTGAATAACTCCTGAACCGTAAGTCCTAGACGCTCGCTCTTGGCTGCATTCGATTCAGCTCGTGGCAGCCAGTCTAAAAAACACTATCTTGGACTTCTCTGCATGTTTCCCAGGCGAGCAATTGGCAGCATGTTCAGAACCATGTTTCTGTGAATAACTCCTGAACCGTAAGTCCTAGACGCTCGCTCTTGGCTGCATTCGATTCAGCTCGTGGCAGCCAGTCTAAAAAACACTATCTTGGACTTCTCTGCATGTTCCTAAGGCAAATGTTTCTAAAGCTAATTCTTGAACCGTAAGTCCTAGACGCTCGATCTTGGCGGCATTCGTCTCAGCGCCAGGCAATTAGTATAGGAGCACTGTGTTTGACTTCTCTGGATGTTTCCCAGGCGAGTTATTGACAAGTAAATCCTAGACGCTCGATCTTGGTTATTTTCGCTTTCGCGGCTGGCAGTAAAAGAACCATGTTTCTGTGAATAACTCCTGAACCGTAAGTCCTAGACGCTCGCTCTTGGC
>NW_027462373.1:0-56003 GCF_050947455.1 Rhinoderma darwinii
GAAACATGGTTCTTTTACTGCCAGCCGCGAAAGCGAAAATAACCAAGATCGAGCGTCTAGGATTTACTTGTCAATAACTCGCCTGGGAAACATCCAGAGAAGTCAAACACAGTGCTCCTATACTAATTGCCAGGCGCTGAGACGAATGCCGCCAAGATCGAGCGTCTAGGACTTACGGTTCAGGAGTTATTCACAGAAACATGGTTCTGAACATGCTGCCAATTTCTCGCCTGGGAAACATGCAGAGAAGTCCAAGATAGTGTTTTTTAGACTGGCTGCCACGAGCTGAATCGAATGCAGCCAAGAGCGAGCGTCTAGGACTTACGGTTCAGGAGTTATTCACAGAAACATGGTTCTGAACATGCTGCCAATTGCTCGCCTGGGAAACATGCAGAGAAGTCCGAGATAGTGTTTTTTAGACTGGCTGCCACGAGCTGAATCGAATGCAGCCAAGAGCGAGCGTCTAGGACTTACGGTTCAGGAGTTATTCACAGAAACATGGTTCTGAACATGCTGCCAATTTCTCGCCTGGGAAACATGCAGAGAAGTCCAAGATAGTGTTTTTTAGACTGGCTGCCACGAGCTGAATCGAATGCAGCCAAGAGCGAGCGTCTAGGACTTACGGTTCAGGAGTTATTCACAGAAACATGGTTCTGAACATGCTGCCAATTGCTCGCCTGGGAAACATGCAGAGAAGTCCAAGATAGTGTTTTTTAGACTGGCTGCCACGAGCTGAATCGAATGCAGCCAAGAGCGAGCGTCTAGGACTTACGGTTCAGGAGTTATTCACAGAAACATGGTTCTTTTACTGCCAGCCGCGAAAGCGAAAATAACCAAGATCGAGCGTCTAGGATTTACTTGTCAATAACTCGCCTGGGAAACATCCAGAGAAGTCAAACACAGTGCTCCTATACTAATTGCCAGGCGCTGAGACGAATGCCGCCAAGATCGAGCGTCTAGGACTTACGGTTCAAGAATTAGCTTTAGAAACATTTGCCTTAGGAACATGCAGAGAAGTCCAAGATAGTGTTTTTTAGACTGGCTGCCACGAGCTGAATCGAATGCAGCCAAGAGCGAGAGTCTGTGACTTACGGTTCAGGAGTTATTCACAGAAACATGGTTCTGAACATGCTGCCAATTGCTCGCCTGGGAAACATGCAGAGAAGTCCAAGATAGTGTTTTTTAGACTGGCTGCCACGAGCTGAATCGAATGCAGCCAAGAGCGAGCGTCTAGGACTTACGGTTCAGGAGTTATTCACAGAAACATGGTTCTGAACATGCTGCCAATTGCTCGCCTGGGAAACATGCAGAGAAGTCCAAGATAGTGTTTTTTAGACTGGCTGCCACGAGCTGAATCGAATGCAGCCAAGAGCGAGCGTCTAGGACTTACGGTTCAGGAGTTATTCACAGAAACATGGTTCTTTTACTGCCAGCCGCGAAAGCGAAAATAACCAAGATCGAGCGTCTAGGATTTACTTGTCAATAACTCGCCTGGGAAACATCCAGAGAAGTCAAACACAGTGCTCCTATACTAATTGCCAGGCGCTGAGACGAATGCCGCCAAGATCGAGCGTCTAGGACTTACGGTTCAGGAGTTATTCACAGAAACATGGTTCTGAACATGCTGCCAATTTCTCGCCTGGGAAACATGCAGAGAAGTCCAAGATAGTGTTTTTTAGACTGGCTGCCACGAGCTGAATCGAATGCAGCCAAGAGCGAGCGTCTAGGACTTACGGTTCAGGAGTTATTCACAGAAACATGGTTCTGAACATGCTGCCAATTGCTCGCCTGGGAAACATGCAGAGAAGTCCGAGATAGTGTTTTTTAGACTGGCTGCCACGAGCTGAATCGAATGCAGCCAAGAGCGAGCGTCTAGGACTTACGGTTCAGGAGTTATTCACAGAAACATGGTTCTGAACATGCTGCCAATTTCTCGCCTGGGAAACATGCAGAGAAGTCCAAGATAGTGTTTTTAGACTGGCTGCCACGAGCTGAATCGAATGCAGCCAAGAGCGAGCGTCTAGGACTTACGGTTCAGGAGTTATTCACAGAAACATGGTTCTGAACATGCTGCCAATTGCTCGCCTGGGAAACATGCAGAGAAGTCCAAGATAGTGTTTTTTAGACTGGCTGCCACGAGCTGAATCGAATGCAGCCAAGAGCGAGCGTCTAGGACTTACGGTTCAGGAGTTATTCACAGAAACATGGTTCTTTTACTGCCAGCCGCGAAAGCGAAAATAACCAAGATCGAGCGTCTAGGATTTACTTGTCAATAACTCGCCTGGGAAACATCCAGAGAAGTCAAACACAGTGCTCCTATACTAATTGCCAGGCGCTGAGACGAATGCCGCCAAGATCGAGCGTCTAGGACTTACGGTTCAGGAGTTATTCACAGAAACATGGTTCTGAACATGCTGCCAATTTCTCGCCTGGGAAACATGCAGAGAAGTCCAAGATAGTGTTTTTTAGACTGGCTGCCACGAGCTGAATCGAATGCAGCCAAGAGCGAGCGTCTAGGACTTACGGTTCAGGAGTTATTCACAGAAACATGGTTCTGAACATGCTGCCAATTGCTCGCCTGGGAAACATGCAGAGAAGTCCGAGATAGTGTTTTTTAGACTGGCTGCCACGAGCTGAATCGAATGCAGCCAAGAGCGAGCGTCTAGGACTTACGGTTCAGGAGTTATTCACAGAAACATGGTTCTGAACATGCTGCCAATTTCTCGCCTGGGAAACATGCAGAGAAGTCCAAGATAGTGTTTTTTAGACTGGCTGCCACGAGCTGAATCGAATGCAGCCAAGAGCGAGCGTCTAGGACTTACGGTTCAGGAGTTATTCACAGAAACATGGTTCTGAACATGCTGCCAATTGCTCGCCTGGGAAACATGCAGAGAAGTCCAAGATAGTGTTTTTTAGACTGGCTGCCACGAGCTGAATCGAATGCAGCCAAGAGCGAGCGTCTAGGACTTACGGTTCAGGAGTTATTCACAGAAACATGGTTCTTTTACTGCCAGCCGCGAAAGCGAAAATAACCAAGATCGAGCGTCTAGGATTTACTTGTCAATAACTCGCCTGGGAAACATCCAGAGAAGTCAAACACAGTGCTCCTATACTAATTGCCAGGCGCTGAGACGAATGCCGCCAAGATCGAGCGTCTAGGACTTACGGTTCAGGAGTTATTCACAGAAACATGGTTCTGAACATGCTGCCAATTTCTCGCCTGGGAAACATGCAGAGAAGTCCAAGATAGTGTTTTTTAGACTGGCTGCCACGAGCTGAATCGAATGCAGCCAAGAGCGAGCGTCTAGGACTTACGGTTCAGGAGTTATTCACAGAAACATGGTTCTTTTACTGCCAGCCGCGAAAGCGAAAATAACCAAGATCGAGCGTCTAGGATTTACTTGTCAATAACTCGCCTGGGAAACATCCAGAGAAGTCAAACACAGTGCTCCTATACTAATTGCCAGGCGCTGAGACGAATGCCGCCAAGATCGAGCGTCTAGGACTTACGGTTCAGGAGTTATTCACAGAAACATGGTTCTGAACATGCTGCCAATTTCTCGCCTGGGAAACATGCAGAGAAGTCCAAGATAGTGTTTTTTAGACTGGCTGCCACGAGCTGAATCGAATGCAGCCAAGAGCGAGCGTCTAGGACTTACGGTTCAGGAGTTATTCACAGAAACATGGTTCTGAACATGCTGCCAATTTCTCGCCTGGGAAACATGCAGAGAAGTCCAAGATAGTGTTTTTTAGACTGGCTGCCACGAGCTGAATCGAATGCAGCCAAGAGCGAGCGTCTAGGACTTACGGTTCAGGAGTTATTCACAGAAACATGGTTCTGAACATGCTGCCAATTTCTCGCCTGGGAAACATGCAGAGAAGTCCAAGATAGTGTTTTTTAGACTGGCTGCCACGAGCTGAATCGAATGCAGCCAAGAGCGAGCGTCTAGGACTTACGGTTCAGGAGTTATTCACAGAAACATGGTTCTGAACATGCTGCCAATTGCTCGCCTGGGAAACATGCAGAGAAGTCCAAGATAGTGTTTTTTAGACTGGCTGCCACGAGCTGAATCGAATGCAGCCAAGAGCGAGCGTCTAGGACTTACGGTTCAGGAGTTATTCACAGAAACATGGTTCTGAACATGCTGCCAATTGCTCGCCTGGGAAACATGCAGAGAAGTCCAAGATAGTGTTTTTTAGACTGGCTGCCACGAGCTGAATCGAATGCAGCCAAGAGCGAGCGTCTAGGACTTACGGTTCAGGAGTTATTCACAGAAACATGGTTCTTTTACTGCCAGCCGCGAAAGCGAAAATAACCAAGATCGAGCGTCTAGGATTTACTTGTCAATAACTCGCCTGGGAAACATCCAGAGAAGTCAAACACAGTGCTCCTATACTAATTGCCAGGCGCTGAGACGAATGCCGCCAAGATCGAGCGTCTAGGACTTACGGTTCAGGAGTTATTCACAGAAACATGGTTCTGAACATGCTGCCAATTTCTCGCCTGGGAAACATGCAGAGAAGTCCAAGATAGTGTTTTTTAGACTGGCTGCCACGAGCTGAATCGAATGCAGCCAAGAGCGAGCGTCTAGGACTTACGGTTCAGGAGTTATTCACAGAAACATGGTTCTGAACATGCTGCCAATTGCTCGCCTGGGAAACATGCAGAGAAGTCCAAGATAGTGTTTTTTAGACTGGCTGCCACGAGCTGAATCGAATGCAGCCAAGAGCGAGCGTCTAGGACTTACGGTTCAGGAGTTATTCACAGAAACATGGTTCTTTTACTGCCAGCCGCGAAAGCGAAAATAACCAAGATCGAGCGTCTAGGATTTACTTGTCAATAACTCGCCTGGGAAACATCCAGAGAAGTCAAACACAGTGCTCCTATACTAATTGCCAGGCGCTGAGACGAATGCCGCCAAGATCGAGCGTCTAGGACTTACGGTTCAAGAATTAGCTTTAGAAACATTTGCCTTAGGAACATGCAGAGAAGTCCAAGATAGTGTTTTTTAGACTGGCTGCCACGAGCTGAATCGAATGCAGCCAAGAGCGAGCGTCTAGGACTTACGGTTCAGGAGTTATTCACAGAAACATGGTTCTGAACATGCTGCCAATTGCTCGCCTGGGAAACATGCAGAGAAGTCCAAGATAGTGTTTTTTAGACTGGCTGCCACGAGCTGAATCGAATGCAGCCAAGAGCGAGCGTCTAGGACTTACGGTTCAGGAGTTATTCACAGAAACATGGTTCTTTTACTGCCAGCCGCGAAAGCGAAAATAACCAAGATCGAGCGTCTAGGATTTACTTGTCAATAACTCGCCTGGGAAACATCCAGAGAAGTCAAACACAGTGCTCCTATACTAATTGCCAGGCGCTGAGACGAATGCCGCCAAGATCGAGCGTCTAGGACTTACGGTTCAGGAGTTATTCACAGAAACATGGTTCTGAACATGCTGCCAATTTCTCGCCTGGGAAACATGCAGAGAAGTCCAAGATAGTGTTTTTTAGACTGGCTGCCACGAGCTGAATCGAATGCAGCCAAGAGCGAGCGTCTAGGACTTACGGTTCAGGAGTTATTCACAGAAACATGGTTCTTTTACTGCCAGCCGCGAAAGCGAAAATAACCAAGATCGAGCGTCTAGGGTTTACTTGTCAATAACTCGCCTGGGAAACATCCAGAGAAGTCAAACACAGTGCTCCTATACTAATTGCCAGGCGCTGAGACGAATGCCGCCAAGATCGAGCGTCTAGGACTTACGGTTCAAGAATTAGCTTTAGAAACATTTGCCTTAGGAACATGCAGAGAAGTCCAAGATAGTGTTTTTTAGACTGGCTGCCACGAGCTGAATCGAATGCAGCCAAGAGCGAGCGTCTAGGACTTACGGTTCAGGAGTTATTCACAGAAACATGGTTCTGAACATGCTGCCAATTGCTCGCCTGGGAAACATGCAGAGAAGTCCAAGATAGTGTTTTTTAGACTGGCTGCCACGAGCTGAATCGAATGCAGCCAAGAGCGAGCGTCTAGGACTTACGGTTCAGGAGTTATTCACAGAAACATGGTTCTTTTACTGCCAGCCGCGAAAGCGAAAATAACCAAGATCGAGCGTCTAGGATTTACTTGTCAATAACTCGCCTGGGAAACATCCAGAGAAGTCAAACACAGTGCTCCTATACTAATTGCCAGGCGCTGAGACGAATGCCGCCAAGATCGAGCGTCTAGGACTTACGGTTCAAGAATTAGCTTTAGAAACATTTGCCTTAGGAACATGCAGAGAAGTCCAAGATAGTGTTTTTTAGACTGGCTGCCACGAGCTGAATCGAATGCAGCCAAGAGCGAGCGTCTAGGACTTACGGTTCAGGAGTTATTCACAGAAACATGGTTCTGAACATGCTGCCAATTGCTCGCCTGGGAAACATGCAGAGAAGTCCAAGATAGTGTTTTTTAGACTGGCTGCCACGAGCTGAATCGAATGCAGCCAAGAGCGAGCGTCTGTGACTTACGGTTCAGGAGTTATTCACAGAAACATGGTTCTGAACATGCTGCCAATTGCTCGCCTGGGAAACATGCAGAGAAGTCCAAGATAGTGTTTTTTAGACTGGCTGCCACGAGCTGAATCGAATGCAGCCAAGAGCGAGCGTCTAGGACTTACGGTTCAGGAGTTATTCACAGAAACATGGTTCTTTTACTGCCAGCCGCGAAAGCGAAAATAACCAAGATCGAGCGTCTAGGATTTACTTGTCAATAACTCGCCTGGGAAACATCCAGAGAAGTCAAACACAGTGCTCCTATACTAATTGCCAGGCGCTGAGACGAATGCCGCCAAGATCGAGCGTCTAGGACTTACGGTTCAGGAGTTATTCACAGAAACATGGTTCTGAACATGCTGCCAATTTCTCGCCTGGGAAACATGCAGAGAAGTCCAAGATAGTGTTTTTTAGACTGGCTGCCACGAGCTGAATCGAATGCAGCCAAGAGCGAGCGTCTAGGACTTACGGTTCAGGAGTTATTCACAGAAACATGGTTCTTTTACTGCCAGCCGCGAAAGCGAAAATAACCAAGATCGAGCGTCTAGGGTTTACTTGTCAATAACTCGCCTGGGAAACATCCAGAGAAGTCAAACACAGTGCTCCTATACTAATTGCCAGGCGCTGAGACGAATGCCGCCAAGATCGAGCGTCTAGGACTTACGGTTCAAGAATTAGCTTTAGAAACATTTGCCTTAGGAACATGCAGAGAAGTCCAAGATAGTGTTTTTAGACTGGCTGCCACGAGCTGAATCGAATGCAGCCAAGAGCGAGCGTCTAGGACTTACGGTTCAGGAGTTATTCACAGAAACATGGTTCTGAACATGCTGCCAATTGCTCGCCTGGGAAACATGCAGAGAAGTCCAAGATAGTGTTTTTTAGACTGGCTGCCACGAGCTGAATCGAATGCAGCCAAGAGCGAGCGTCTAGGACTTACGGTTCAGGAGTTATTCACAGAAACATGGTTCTGAACATGCTGCCAATTTCTCGCCTGGGAAACATGCAGAGAAGTCCAAGATAGTGTTTTTTAGACTCGCTGCCACGAGCTGAATCGAATGCAGCCAAGAGCGAGCGTCTAGGACTTACGGTTCAGGAGTTATTCACAGAAACATGGTTCTTTTACTGCCAGCCGCGAAAGCGAAAATAACCAAGATCGAGCGTCTAGGATTTACTTGTCAATAACTCGCCTGGAAACATCCAGAGAAGTCAAACACAGTGCTCCTATACTAATTGCCAGGCGCTGAGACGAATGCCGCCAAGATCGAGCGTCTAGGACTTACGGTTCAAGAATTAGCTTTAGAAACATTTGCCTTAGGAACATGCAGAGAAGTCCAAGATAGTGTTTTTTAGACTGGCTGCCACGAGCTGAATCGAATGCAGCCAAGACCGAGCGTCTAGGACTTACGGTTCAGGAGTTATTCACAGAAACATGGTTCTGAACATGCTGCCAATTGCTCGCCTGGGAAACATGCAGAGAAGTCCAAGATAGTGTTTTTTAGACTGGCTGCCACGAGCTGAATCGAATGCAGCCAAGAGCGAGCGTCTAGGACTTACGGTTCAGGAGTTATTCACAGAAACATGGTTCTGAACATGCTGCCAATTGCTCGCCTGGGAAACATGCAGAGAAGTCCAAGATAGTGTTTTTTAGACTGGCTGCCACGAGCTGAATCGAATGCAGCCAAGAGCGAGCGTCTAGGACTTACGGTTCAGGAGTTATTCACAGAAACATGGTTCTTTTACTGCCAGCCGCGAAAGCGAAAATAACCAAGATCGAGCGTCTAGGATTTACTTGTCAATAACTCGCCTGGGAAACATCCAGAGAAGTCAAACACAGTGCTCCTATACTAATTGCCAGGCGCTGAGACGAATGCCGCCAAGATCGAGCGTCTAGGACTTACGGTTCAGGAGTTATTCACAGAAACATGGTTCTGAACATGCTGCCAATTTCTCGCCTGGGAAACATGCAGAGAAGTCCAAGATAGTGTTTTTTAGACTGGCTGCCACGAGCTGAATCGAATGCAGCCAAGAGCGAGCGTCTAGGACTTACGGTTCAGGAGTTATTCACAGAAACATGGTTCTGAACATGCTGCCAATTGCTCGCCTGGGAAACATGCAGAGAAGTCCGAGATAGTGTTTTTTAGACTGGCTGCCACGAGCTGAATCGAATGCAGCCAAGAGCGAGCGTCTAGGACTTACGGTTCAGGAGTTATTCACAGAAACATGGTTCTGAACATGCTGCCAATTTCTCGCCTGGGAAACATGCAGAGAAGTCCAAGATAGTGTTTTTTAGACTGGCTGCCACGAGCTGAATCGAATGCAGCCAAGAGCGAGCGTCTAGGACTTACGGTTCAGGAGTTATTCACAGAAACATGGTTCTGAACATGCTGCCAATTGCTCGCCTGGGAAACATGCAGAGAAGTCCAAGATAGTGTTTTTTAGACTGGCTGCCACGAGCTGAATCGAATGCAGCCAAGAGCGAGCGTCTAGGACTTACGGTTCAGGAGTTATTCACAGAAACATGGTTCTTTTACTGCCAGCCGCGAAAGCGAAAATAACCAATATCGAGCGTCTAGGATTTACTTGTCAATAACTCGCCTGGGAAACATCCAGAGAAGTCAAACACAGTGCTCCTATACTAATTGCCAGGCGCTGAGACGAATGCCGCCAAGATCGAGCGTCTAGGACTTACGGTTCAGGAGTTATTCACAGAAACATGGTTCTGAACATGCTGCCAATTTCTCGCCTGGGAAACATGCAGAGAAGTCCAAGATAGTGTTTTTTAGACTGGCTGCCACGAGCTGAATCGAATGCAGCCAAGAGCGAGCGTCTAGGACTTACGGTTCAGGAGTTATTCACAGAAACATGGTTCTTTTACTGCCAGCCGCGAAAGCGAAAATAACCAAGATCGAGCGTCTAGGATTTACTTGTCAATAACTCGCCTGGGAAACATCCAGAGAAGTCAAACACAGTGCTCCTATACTAATTGCCAGGCGCTGAGACGAATGCCGCCAAGATCGAGCGTCTAGGACTTACGGTTCAGGAGTTATTCACAGAAACATGGTTCTGAACATGCTGCCAATTTCTCGCCTGGGAAACATGCAGAGAAGTCCAAGATAGTGTTTTTTAGACTGGCTGCCACGAGCTGAATCGAATGCAGCCAAGAGCGAGCGTCTAGGACTTACGGTTCAGGAGTTATTCACAGAAACATGGTTCTGAACATGCTGCCAATTTCTCGCCTGGGAAACATGCAGAGAAGTCCAAGATAGTGTTTTTTAGACTGGCTGCCACGAGCTGAATCGAATGCAGCCAAGAGCGAGCGTCTAGGACTTACGGTTCAGGAGTTATTCACAGAAACATGGTTCTGAACATGCTGCCAATTTCTCGCCTGGGAAACATGCAGAGAAGTCCAAGATAGTGTTTTTTAGACTGGCTGCCACGAGCTGAATCGAATGCAGCCAAGAGCGAGCGTCTAGGACTTACGGTTCAGGAGTTATTCACAGAAACATGGTTCTGAACATGCTGCCAATTGCTCGCCTGGGAAACATGCAGAGAAGTCCAAGATAGTGTTTTTTAGACTGGCTGCCACGAGCTGAATCGAATGCAGCCAAGAGCGAGCGTCTAGGACTTACGGTTCAGGAGTTATTCACAGAAACATGGTTCTGAACATGCTGCCAATTGCTCGCCTGGGAAACATGCAGAGAAGTCCAAGATAGTGTTTTTTAGACTGGCTGCCACGAGCTGAATCGAATGCAGCCAAGAGCGAGCGTCTAGGACTTACGGTTCAGGAGTTATTCACAGAAACATGGTTCTGAACATGCTGCCAATTGCTCGCCTGGGAAACATGCAGAGAAGTCCAAGATAGTGTTTTTTAGACTGGCTGCCACGAGCTGAATCGAATGCAGCCAAGAGCGAGCGTCTAGGACTTACGGTTCAGGAGTTATTCACAGAAACATGGTTCTTTTACTGCCAGCCGCGAAAGCGAAAATAACCAAGATCGAGCGTCTAGGATTTACTTGTCAATAACTCGCCTGGGAAACATCCAGAGAAGTCAAACACAGTGCTCCTATACTAATTGCCAGGCGCTGAGACGAATGCCGCCAAGATCGAGCGTCTAGGACTTACGGTTCAGGAGTTATTCACAGAAACATGGTTCTGAACATGCTGCCAATTTCTCGCCTGGGAAACATGCAGAGGAAGTCCAAGATAGTGTTTTTTAGACTGGCTGCCACGAGCTGAATCGAATGCAGCCAAGAGCGAGCGTCTAGGACTTACGGTTCAGGAGTTATTCACAGAAACATGGTTCTTTTACTGCCAGCCGCGAAAGCGAAAATAACCAAGATCGAGCGTCTAGGGTTTACTTGTCAATAACTCGCCTGGGAAACATCCAGAGAAGTCAAACACAGTGCTCCTATACTAATTGCCAGGCGCTGAGACGAATGCCGCCAAGATCGAGCGTCTAGGACTTACGGTTCAAGAATTAGCTTTAGAAACATTTGCCTTAGGAACATGCAGAGAAGTCCAAGATAGTGTTTTTTAGACTGGCTGCCACGAGCTGAATCGAATGCAGCCAAGAGCGAGCGTCTAGGACTTACGGTTCAGGAGTTATTCACAGAAACATGGTTCTGAACATGCTGCCAATTGCTCGCCTGGGAAACATGCAGAGAAGTCCAAGATAGTGTTTTTTAGACTGGCTGCCACGAGCTGAATCGAATGCAGCCAAGAGCGAGCGTCTAGGACTTACGGTTCAGGAGTTATTCACAGAAACATGGTTCTGAACATGCTGCCAATTTCTCGCCTGGGAAACATGCAGAGAAGTCCAAGATAGTGTTTTTTAGACTCGCTGCCACGAGCTGAATCGAATGCAGCCAAGAGCGAGCGTCTAGGACTTACGGTTCAGGAGTTATTCACAGAAACATGGTTCTTTTACTGCCAGCCGCGAAAGCGAAAATAACCAAGATCGAGCGTCTAGGATTTACTTGTCAATAACTCGCCTGGGAAACATCCAGAGAAGTCAAACACAGTGCTCCTATACTAATTGCCAGGCGCTGAGACGAATGCCGCCAAGATCGAGCGTCTAGGACTTACGGTTCAAGAATTAGCTTTAGAAACATTTGCCTTAGGAACATGCAGAGAAGTCCAAGATAGTGTTTTTTAGACTGGCTGCCACGAGCTGAATCGAATGCAGCCAAGAGCGAGCGTCTGTGACTTACGGTTCAGGAGTTATTCACAGAAACATGGTTCTGAACATGCTGCCAATTGCTCGCCTGGGAAACATGCAGAGAAGTCCAAGATAGTGTTTTTTAGACTGGCTGCCACGAGCTGAATCGAATGCAGCCAAGAGCGAGCGTCTAGGACTTACGGTTCAGGAGTTATTCACAGAAACATGGTTCTGAACATGCTGCCAATTGCTCGCCTGGGGAAACATGCAGAGAAGTCCAAGATAGTGTTTTTTAGACTGGCTGCCACGAGCTGAATCGAATGCAGCCAAGAGCGAGCGTCTAGGACTTACGGTTCAGGAGTTATTCACAGAAACATGGTTCTTTTACTGCCAGCCGCGAAAGCGAAAATAACCAAGATCGAGCGTCTAGGATTTACTTGTCAATAACTCGCCTGGGAAACATCCAGAGAAGTCAAACACAGTGCCCTATACTAATTGCCAGGCGCTGAGACGAATGCCGCCAAGATCGAGCGTCTAGGACTTACGGTTCAGGAGTTATTCACAGAAACATGGTTCTGAACATGCTGCCAATTTCTCGCCTGGGAAACATGCAGAGAAGTCCAAGATAGTGTTTTTTAGACTGGCTGCCACGAGCTGAATCGAATGCAGCCAAGAGCGAGCGTCTAGGACTTACGGTTCAGGAGTTATTCACAGAAACATGGTTCTGAACATGCTGCCAATTGCTCGCCTGGGAAACATGCAGAGAAGTCCGAGATAGTGTTTTTTAGACTGGCTGCCAAGAGCTGAATCGAATGCAGCCAAGAGCGAGCGTCTAGGACTTACGGTTCAGGAGTTATTCACAGAAACATGGTTCTGAACATGCTGCCAATTTCTCGCCTGGGAAACATGCAGAGAAGTCCAAGATAGTGTTTTTTAGACTGGCTGCCACGAGCTGAATCGAATGCAGCCAAGAGCGAGCGTCTAGGACTTACGGTTCAGGAGTTATTCACAGAAACATGGTTCTGAACATGCTGCCAATTGCTCGCCTGGGAAACATGCAGAGAAGTCCAAGATAGTGTTTTTTAGACTGGCTGCCACGAGCTGAATCGAATGCAGCCAAGAGCGAGCGTCTAGGACTTACGGTTCAGGAGTTATTCACAGAAACATGGTTCTTTTACTGCCAGCCGCGAAAGCGAAAATAACCAAGATCGAGCGTCTAGGATTTACTTGTCAATAACTCGCCTGGGAAACATCCAGAGAAGTCAAACACAGTGCTCCTATACTAATTGCCAGGCGCTGAGACGAATGCCGCCAAGATCGAGCGTCTAGGACTTACGGTTCAAGAATTAGCTTTAGAAACATTTGCCTTAGGAACATGCAGAGAAGTCCAAGATAGTGTTTTTTAGACTGGCTGCCACGAGCTGAATCGAATGCAGCCAAGAGCGAGCGTCTAGGACTTACGGTTCAGGAGTTATTCACAGAAACATGGTTCTGAACATGCTGCCAATTGCTCGCCTGGGAAACATGCAGAGAAGTCCAAGATAGTGTTTTTTAGACTGGCTGCCACGAGCTGAATCGAATGCAGCCAAGAGCGAGCGTCTAGGACTTACGGTTCAGGAGTTATTCACAGAAACATGGTTCTTTTACTGCCAGCCGCGAAAGCGAAAATAACCAAGATCGAGCGTCTAGGATTTACTTGTCAATAACTCGCCTGGGAAACATCCAGAGAAGTCAAACACAGTGCTCCTATACTAATTGCCAGGCGCTGAGACGAATGCCGCCAAGATCGAGCGTCTAGGACTTACGGTTCAAGAATTAGCTTTAGAAACATTTGCCTTAGGAACATGCAGAGAAGTCCAAGATAGTGTTTTTTAGACTGGCTGCCACGAGCTGAATCGAATGCAGCCAAGAGCGAGCGTCTAGGACTTACGGTTCAGGAGTTATTCACAGAAACATGGTTCTGAACATGCTGCCAATTGCTCGCCTGGGAAACATGCAGAGAAGTCCAAGATAGTGTTTTTTAGACTGGCTGCCACGAGCTGAATCGAATGCAGCCAAGAGCGAGCGTCTAGGACTTACGGTTCAGGAGTTATTCACAGAAACATGGTTCTTTTACTGCCAGCCGCGAAAGCGAAAATAACCAAGATCGAGCGTCTAGGATTTACTTGTCAATAACTCGCCTGGGAAACATCCAGAGAAGTCAAACACAGTGCTCCTATACTAATTGCCAGGCGCTGAGACGAATGCCGCCAAGATCGAGCGTCTAGGACTTACGGTTCAAGAATTAGCTTTAGAAACATTTGCCTTAGGAACATGCAGAGAAGTCCAAGATAGTGTTTTTTAGACTGGCTGCCACGAGCTGAATCGAATGCAGCCAAGAGCGAGCGTCTAGGACTTACGGTTCAGGAGTTATTCACAGAAACATGGTTCTGAACATGCTGCCAATTGCTCGCCTGGGAAACATGCAGAGAAGTCCAAGATAGTGTTTTTTAGACTGGCTGCCACGAGCTGAATCGAATGCAGCCAAGAGCGAGCGTCTGTGACTTACGGTTCAGGAGTTATTCACAGAAACATGGTTCTGAACATGCTGCCAATTGCTCGCCTGGGAAACATGCAGAGAAGTCCAAGATAGTGTTTTTTAGACTGGCTGCCACGAGCTGAATCGAATGCAGCCAAGAGCGAGCGTCTAGGACTTACGGTTCAGGAGTTATTCACAGAAACATGGTTCTTTTACTGCCAGCCGCGAAAGCGAAAATAACCAAGATCGAGCGTCTAGGATTTACTTGTCAATAACTCGCCTGGGAAACATCCAGAGAAGTCAAACACAGTGCTCCTATACTAATTGCCAGGCGCTGAGACGAATGCCGCCAAGATCGAGCGTCTAGGACTTACGGTTCAGGAGTTATTCACAGAAACATGGTTCTGAACATGCTGCCAATTTCTCGCCTGGGAAACATGCAGAGAAGTCCAAGATAGTGTTTTTTTAGACTGGCTGCCACGAGCTGAATCGAATGCAGCCAAGAGCGAGCGTCTAGGACTTACGGTTCAGGAGTTATTCACAGAAACATGGTTCTTTTACTGCCAGCCGCGAAAGCGAAAATAACCAAGATCGAGCGTCTAGGGTTTACTTGTCAATAACTCGCCTGGGAAACATCCAGAGAAGTCAAACACAGTGCTCCTATACTAATTGCCAGGCGCTGAGACGAATGCCGCCAAGATCGAGCGTCTAGGACTTACGGTTCAAGAATTAGCTTTAGAAACATTTGCCTTAGGAACATGCAGAGAAGTCCAAGATAGTGTTTTTTAGACTGGCTGCCACGAGCTGAATCGAATGCAGCCAAGAGCGAGCGTCTAGGACTTACGGTTCAGGAGTTATTCACAGAAACATGGTTCTGAACATGCTGCCAATTGCTCGCCTGGGAAACATGCAGAGAAGTCCAAGATAGTGTTTTTTAGACTGGCTGCCACGAGCTGAATCGAATGCAGCCAAGAGCGAGCGTCTAGGACTTACGGTTCAGGAGTTATTCACAGAAACATGGTTCTGAACATGCTGCCAATTTCTCGCCTGGGAAACATGCAGAGAAGTCCAAGATAGTGTTTTTTAGACTCGCTGCCACGAGCTGAATCGAATGCAGCCAAGAGCGAGCGTCTAGGACTTACGGTTCAGGAGTTATTCACAGAAACATGGTTCTTTTACTGCCAGCCGCGAAAGCGAAAATAACCAAGATCGAGCGTCTAGGATTTACTTGTCAATAACTCGCCTGGGAAACATCCAGAGAAGTCAAACACAGTGCTCCTATACTAATTGCCAGGCGCTGAGACGAATGCCGCCAAGATCGAGCGTCTAGGACTTACGGTTCAAGAATTAGCTTTAGAAACATTTGCCTTAGGAACATGCAGAGAAGTCCAAGATAGTGTTTTTTAGACTGGCTGCCACGAGCTGAATCGAATGCAGCCAAGACCGAGCGTCTAGGACTTACGGTTCAGGAGTTATTCACAGAAACATGGTTCTGAACATGCTGCCAATTGCTCGCCTGGGAAACATGCAGAGAAGTCCAAGATAGTGTTTTTTAGACTGGCTGCCACGAGCTGAATCGAATGCAGCCAAGAGCGAGCGTCTAGGACTTACGGTTCAGGAGTTATTCACAGAAACATGGTTCTGAACATGCTGCCAATTGCTCGCCTGGGAAACATGCAGAGAAGTCCAAGATAGTGTTTTTTAGACTGGCTGCCACGAGCTGAATCGAATGCAGCCAAGAGCGAGCGTCTAGGACTTACGGTTCAGGAGTTATTCACAGAAACATGGTTCTTTTACTGCCAGCCGCGAAAGCGAAAATAACCAAGATCGAGCGTCTAGGATTTACTTGTCAATAACTCGCCTGGGAAACATCCAGAGAAGTCAAACACAGTGCTCCTATACTAATTGCCAGGCGCTGAGACGAATGCCGCCAAGATCGAGCGTCTAGGACTTACGGTTCAAGAATTAGCTTTAGAAACATTTGCCTTAGGAACATGCAGAGAAGTCCAAGATAGTGTTTTTTAGACTGGCTGCCACGAGCTGAATCGAATGCAGCCAAGAGCGAGAGTCTGTGACTTACGGTTCAGGAGTTATTCACAGAAACATGGTTCTGAACATGCTGCCAATTGCTCGCCTGGGAAACATGCAGAGAAGTCCAAGATAGTGTTTTTTAGACTGGCTGCCACGAGCTGAATCGAATGCAGCCAAGAGCGAGCGTCTAGGACTTACGGTTCAGGAGTTATTCACAGAAACATGGTTCTTTTACTGCCAGCCGCGAAAGCGAAAATAACCAAGATCGAGCGTCTAGGATTTACTTGTCAATAACTCGCCTGGGAAACATCCAGAGAAGTCAAACACAGTGCTCCTATACTAATTGCCAGGCGCTGAGACGAATGCCGCCAAGATCGAGCGTCTAGGACTTACGGTTCAGGAGTTATTCACAGAAACATGGTTCTGAACATGCTGCCAATTTCTCGCCTGGGAAACATGCAGAGAAGTCCAAGATAGTGTTTTTTAGACTGGCTGCCACGAGCTGAATCGAATGCAGCCAAGAGCGAGCGTCTAGGACTTACGGTTCAGGAGTTATTCACAGAAACATGGTTCTTTTACTGCCAGCCGCGAAAGCGAAAATAACCAAGATCGAGCGTCTAGGATTTACTTGTCAATAACTCGCCTGGGAAACATCCAGAGAAGTCAAACACAAGGCTCCTATACTAATTGCCAGGCGCTGAGACGAATGCCGCCAAGATCGAGCGTCTAGGACTTACGGTTCAAGAATTAGCTTTAGAAACATTTGCCTTAGGAACATGCAGAGAAGTCCAAGATAGTGTTTTTTAGACTGGCTGCCACGAGCTGAATCGAATGCAGCCAAGAGCGAGCGTCTAGGACTTACGGTTCAGGAGTTATTCACAGAAACATGGTTCTGAACATGCTGCCAATTTCTCGCCTGGGAAACATGCAGAGAAGTCCAAGATAGTGTTTTTTAGACTGGCTGCCACGAGCTGAATCGAATGCAGCCAAGAGCGAGCGTCTAGGACTTACGGTTCAGGAGTTATTCACAGAAACATGGTTCTGAACATGCTGCCAATTGCTCGCCTGGGAAACATGCAGAGAAGTCCAAGATAGTGTTTTTTAGACTGGCTGCCACGAGCTGAATCGAATGCAGCCAAGAGCGAGCGTCTAGGACTTACGGTTCAGGAGTTATTCACAGAAACATGGTTCTGAACATGCTGCCAATTGCTCGCCTGGGAAACATGCAGAGAAGTCCAAGATAGTGTTTTTTAGACTGGCTGCCACGAGCTGAATCGAATGCAGCCAAGAGCGAGCGTCTAGGACTTACGGTTCAGGAGTTATTCACAGAAACATGGTTCTTTTACTGCCAGCCGCGAAAGCGAAAATAACCAAGATCGAGCGTCTAGGATTTACTTGTCAATAACTCGCCTGGGAAACATCCAGAGAAGTCAAACACAGTGCTCCTATACTAATTGCCAGGCGCTGAGACGAATGCCGCCAAGATCGAGCGTCTAGGACTTACGGTTCAGGAGTTATTCACAGAAACATGGTTCTGAACATGCTGCCAATTTCTCGCCTGGGAAACATGCAGAGAAGTCCAAGATAGTGTTTTTTAGACTGGCTGCCACGAGCTGAATCGAATGCAGCCAAGAGCGAGCGTCTAGGACTTACGGTTCAGGAGTTATTCACAGAAACATTGTTCTTTTACTGCCAGCCGCGAAAGCGAAAATAACCAAGATCGAGCGTCTAGGATTTACTTGTCAATAACTCGCCTGGGAAACATCCAGAGAAGTCAAACACAGTGCTCCTATACTAATTGCCAGGCGCTGAGACGAATGCCGCCAAGATCGAGCGTCTAGGACTTACGGTTCAGGAGTTATTCACAGAAACATGGTTCTGAACATGCTGCCAATTTCTCGCCTGGGAAACATGCAGAGAAGTCCAAGATAGTGTTTTTTAGACTGGCTGCCACGAGCTGAATCGAATGCAGCCAAGAGCGAGCGTCTAGGACTTACGGTTCAGGAGTTATTCACAGAAACATGGTTCTGAACATGCTGCCAATTGCTCGCCTGGGAAACATGCAGAGAAGTCCAAGATAGTGTTTTTTAGACTGGCTGCCACGAGCTGAATCGAATGCAGCCAAGAGCGAGCGTCTAGGACTTACGGTTCAGGAGTTATTCACAGAAACATGGTTCTGAACATGCTGCCAATTGCTCGCCTGGGAAACATGCAGAGAAGTCCAAGATAGTGTTTTTTAGACTGGCTGCCACGAGCTGAATCGAATGCAGCCAAGAGCGAGCGTCTAGGACTTACGGTTCAGGAGTTATTCACAGAAACATGGTTCTGAACATGCTGCCAATTGCTCGCCTGGGAAACATGCAGAGAAGTCCAAGATAGTGTTTTTTAGACTGGCTGCCACGAGCTGAATCGAATGCAGCCAAGAGCGAGCGTCTAGGACTTACGGTTCAGGAGTTATTCACAGAAACATGGTTCTTTTACTGCCAGCCGCGAAAGCGAAAATAACCAAGATCGAGCGTCTAGGATTTACTTGTCAATAACTCGCCTGGGAAACATCCAGAGAAGTCAAACACAGTGCTCCTATACTAATTGCCAGGCGCTGAGACGAATGCCGCCAAGATCGAGCGTCTAGGACTTACGGTTCAGGAGTTATTCACAGAAACATGGTTCTGAACATGCTGCCAATTTCTCGCCTGGGAAACATGCAGAGAAGTCCAAGATAGTGTTTTTTAGACTGGCTGCCACGAGCTGAATCGAATGCAGCCAAGAGCGAGCGTCTAGGACTTACGGTTCAGGAGTTATTCACAGAAACATGGTTCTTTTACTGCCAGCCGCGAAAGCGAAAATAACCAAGATCGAGCGTCTAGGGTTTACTTGTCAATAACTCGCCTGGGAAACATCCAGAGAAGTCAAACACAGTGCTCCTATACTAATTGCCAGGCGCTGAGACGAATGCCGCCAAGATCGAGCGTCTAGGACTTACGGTTCAAGAATTAGCTTTAGAAACATTTGCCTTAGGAACATGCAGAGAAGTCCAAGATAGTGTTTTTTAGACTGGCTGCCACGAGCTGAATCGAATGCAGCCAAGAGCGAGCGTCTAGGACTTACGGTTCAGGAGTTATTCACAGAAACATGGTTCTGAACATGCTGCCAATTGCTCGCCTGGGAAACATGCAGAGAAGTCCAAGATAGTGTTTTTTAGACTGGCTGCCACGAGCTGAATCGAATGCAGCCAAGAGCGAGCGTCTAGGACTTACGGTTCAGGAGTTATTCACAGAAACATGGTTCTTTTACTGCCAGCCGCGAAAGCGAAAATAACCAAGATCGAGCGTCTAGGATTTACTTGTCAATAACTCGCCTGGGAAACATCCAGAGAAGTCAAACACAGTGCTCCTATACTAATTGCCAGGCGCTGAGACGAATGCCGCCAAGATCGAGCGTCTAGGACTTACGGTTCAAGAATTAGCTTTAGAAACATTTGCCTTAGGAACATGCAGAGAAGTCCAAGATAGTGTTTTTTAGACTGGCTGCCACGAGCTGAATCGAATGCAGCCAAGAGCGAGAGTCTGTGACTTACGGTTCAGGAGTTATTCACAGAAACATGGTTCTGAACATGCTGCCAATTGCTCGCCTGGGAAACATGCAGAGAAGTCCAAGATAGTGTTTTTTAGACTGGCTGCCACGAGCTGAATCGAATGCAGCCAAGAGCGAGCGTCTAGGACTTACGGTTCAGGAGTTATTCACAGAAACATGGTTCTGAACATGCTGCCAATTGCTCGCCTGGGAAACATGCAGAGAAGTCCAAGATAGTGTTTTTTAGACTGGCTGCCACGAGCTGAATCGAATGCAGCCAAGAGCGAGCGTCTAGGACTTACGGTTCAGGAGTTATTCACAGAAACATGGTTCTTTTACTGCCAGCCGCGAAAGCGAAAATAACCAAGATCGAGCGTCTAGGATTTACTTGTCAATAACTCGCCTGGGAAACATCCAGAGAAGTCAAACACAGTGCTCTTATACTAATTGCCAGGCGCTGAGACGAATGCCGCCAAGATCGAGCGTCTAGGACTTACGGTTCAGGAGTTATTCACAGAAACATGGTTCTGAACATGCTGCCAATTTCTCGCCTGGGAAACATGCAGAGAAGTCCAAGATAGTGTTTTTTAGACTGGCTGCCACGAGCTGAATCGAATGCAGCCAAGAGCGAGCGTCTAGGACTTACGGTTCAGGAGTTATTCACAGAAACATGGTTCTGAACATGCTGCCAATTGCTCGCCTGGGAAACATGCAGAGAATTCCGAGATAGTGTTTTTTAGACTGGCTGCCACGAGCTGAATCGAATGCAGCCAAGAGCGAGCGTCTAGGACTTACGGTTCAGGAGTTATTCACAGAAACATGGTTCTGAACATGCTGCCAATTTCTCGCCTGGGAAACATGCAGAGAAGTCCAAGATAGTGTTTTTTAGACTGGCTGCCACGAGCTGAATCGAATGCAGCCAAGAGCGAGCGTCTAGGACTTACGGTTCAGGAGTTATTCACAGAAACATGGTTCTGAACATGCTGCCAATTGCTCGCCTGGGAAACATGCAGAGAAGTCCAAGATAGTGTTTTTTAGACTGGCTGCCACGAGCTGAATCGAATGCAGCCAAGAGCGAGCGTCTAGGACTTACGGTTCAGGAGTTATTCACAGAAACATGGTTCTTTTACTGCCAGCCGCGAAAGCGAAAATAACCAATATCGAGCGTCTAGGATTTACTTGTCAATAACTCGCCTGGGAAACATCCAGAGAAGTCAAACACAGTGCTCCTATACTAATTGCCAGGCGCTGAGACGAATGCCGCCAAGATCGAGCGTCTAGGACTTACGGTTCAGGAGTTATTCACAGAAACATGGTTCTGAACATGCTGCCAATTTCTCGCCTGGGAAACATGCAGAGAAGTCCAAGATAGTGTTTTTTAGACTGGCTGCCACGAGCTGAATCGAATGCAGCCAAGAGCGAGCGTCTAGGACTTACGGTTCAGGAGTTATTCACAGAAACATGGTTCTGAACATGCTGCCAATTTCTCGCCTGGGAAACATGCAGAGAAGTCCAAGATAGTGTTTTTTAGACTGGCTGCCACGAGCTGAATCGAATGCAGCCAAGAGCGAGCGTCTAGGACTTACGGTTCAGGAGTTATTCACAGAAACATGGTTCTGAACATGCTGCCAATTTCTCGCCTGGGAAACATGCAGAGAAGTCCAAGATAGTGTTTTTTAGACTGGCTGCCACGAGCTGAATCGAATGCAGCCAAGAGCGAGCGTCTAGGACTTACGGTTCAGGAGTTATTCACAGAAACATGGTTCTGAACATGCTGCCAATTGCTCGCCTGGGAAACATGCAGAGAAGTCCAAGATAGTGTTTTTTAGACTGGCTGCCACGAGCTGAATCGAATGCAGCCAAGAGCGAGCGTCTAGGACTTACGGTTCAGGAGTTATTCACAGAAACATGGTTCTGAACATGCTGCCAATTGCTCGCCTGGGAAACATGCAGAGAAGTCCAAGATAGTGTTTTTTAGACTGGCTGCCACGAGCTGAATCGAATGCAGCCAAGAGCGAGCGTCTAGGACTTACGGTTCAGGAGTTATTCACAGAAACATGGTTCTGAACATGCTGCCAATTTCTCGCCTGGGAAACATGCAGAGAAGTCCAAGATAGTGTTTTTTAGACTGGCTGCCACGAGCTGAATCGAATGCAGCCAAGAGCGAGCGTCTAGGACTTACGGTTCAGGAGTTATTCACAGAAACATGGTTCTGAACATGCTGCCAATTGCTCGCCTGGGAAACATGCAGAGAAGTCCAAGATAGTGTTTTTTAGACTGGCTGCCACGAGCTGAATCGAATGCAGCCAAGAGCGAGCGTCTAGGACTTACGGTTCAGGAGTTATTCACAGAAACATGGTTCTTTTACTGCCAGCCGCGAAAGCGAAAATAACCAAGATCGAGCGTCTAGGATTTACTTGTCAATAACTCGCCTGGGAAACATCCAGAGAAGTCAAACACAGTGCTCCTATACTAATTGCCAGGCGCTGAGACGAATGCCGCCAAGATCGAGCGTCTAGGACTTACGGTTCAGGAGTTATTCACAGAAACATGGTTCTGAACATGCTGCCAATTTCTCGCCTGGGAAACATGCAGAGAAGTCCAAGATAGTGTTTTTTAGACTGGCTGCCACGAGCTGAATCGAATGCAGCCAAGAGCGAGCGTCTAGGACTTACGGTTCAGGAGTTATTCACAGAAACATGGTTCTTTTACTGCCAGCCGCGAAAGCGAAAATAACCAAGATCGAGCGTCTAGGGTTTACTTGTCAATAACTCGCCTGGGAAACATCCAGAGAAGTCAAACACAGTGCTCCTATACTAATTGCCAGGCGCTGAGACGAATGCCGCCAAGATCGAGCGTCTAGGACTTACGGTTCAAGAATTAGCTTTAGAAACATTTGCCTTAGGAACATGCAGAGAAGTCCAAGATAGTGTTTTTTAGACTGGCTGCCACGAGCTGAATCGAATGCAGCCAAGAGCGAGCGTCTAGGACTTACGGTTCAGGAGTTATTCACAGAAACATGGTTCTGAACATGCTGCCAATTGCTCGCCTGGGAAACATGCAGAGAAGTCCAAGATAGTGTTTTTTAGACTGGCTGCCACGAGCTGAATCGAATGCAGCCAAGAGCGAGCGTCTAGGACTTACGGTTCAGGAGTTATTCACAGAAACATGGTTCTTTTACTGCCAGCCGCGAAAGCGAAAATAACCAAGATCGAGCGTCTAGGATTTACTTGTCAATAACTCGCCTGGGAAACATCCAGAGAAGTCAAACACAGTGCTCCTATACTAATTGCCAGGCGCTGAGACGAATGCCGCCAAGATCGAGCGTCTAGGACTTACGGTTCAAGAATTAGCTTTAGAAACATTTGCCTTAGGAACATGCAGAGAAGTCCAAGATAGTGTTTTTTAGACTGGCTGCCACGAGCTGAATCGAATGCAGCCAAGAGCGAGCGTCTGTGACTTACGGTTCAGGAGTTATTCACAGAAACATGGTTCTGAACATGCTGCCAATTGCTCGCCTGGGAAACATGCAGAGAAGTCCAAGATAGTGTTTTCTAGACTGGCTGCCACGAGCTGAATCGAATGCAGCCAAGAGCGAGCGTCTAGGACTTACGGTTCAGGAGTTATTCACAGAAACATGGTTCTGAACATGCTGCCAATTGCTCGCCTGGGAAACATGCAGAGAAGTCCAAGATAGTGTTTTTTAGACTGGCTGCCACGAGCTGAATCGAATGCAGCCAAGAGCGAGCGTCTAGGACTTACGGTTCAGGAGTTATTCACAGAAACATGGTTCTTTTACTGCCAGCCGCGAAAGCGAAAATAACCAAGATCGAGCGTCTAGGATTTACTTGTCAATAACTCGCCTGGGAAACATCCAGAGAAGTCAAACACAGTGCTCCTATACTAATTGCCAGGCGCTGAGACGAATGCCGCCAAGATCGAGCGTCTAGGACTTACGGTTCAGGAGTTATTCACAGAAACATGGTTCTGAACATGCTGCCAATTTCTCGCCTGGGAAACATGCAGAGAAGTCCAAGATAGTGTTTTTTAGACTGGCTGCCACGAGCTGAATCGAATGCAGCCAAGAGCGAGCGTCTAGGACTTACGGTTCAGGAGTTATTCACAGAAACATGGTTCTGAACATGCTGCCAATTGCTCGCCTGGGAAACATGCAGAGAAGTCCGAGATAGTGTTTTTTAGACTGGCTGCCACGAGCTGAATCGAATGCAGCCAAGAGCGAGCGTCTAGGACTTACGGTTCAGGAGTTATTCACAGAAACATGGTTCTGAACATGCTGCCAATTTCTCGCCTGGGAAACATGCAGAGAAGTCCAAGATAGTGTTTTTTAGACTGGCTGCCACGAGCTGAATCGAATGCAGCCAAGAGCGAGCGTCTAGGACTTACGGTTCAGGAGTTATTCACAGAAACATGGTTCTGAACATGCTGCCAATTGCTCGCCTGGGAAACATGCAGAGAAGTCCAAGATAGTGTTTTTTAGACTGGCTGCCACGAGCTGAATCGAATGCAGCCAAGAGCGAGCGTCTAGGACTTACGGTTCAGGAGTTATTCACAGAAACATGGTTCTTTTACTGCCAGCCGCGAAAGCGAAAATAACCAAGATCGAGCGTCTAGGATTTACTTGTCAATAACTCGCCTGGGAAACATCCAGAGAAGTCAAACACAGTGCTCCTATACTAATTGCCAGGCGCTGAGACGAATGCCGCCAAGATCGAGCGTCTAGGACTTACGGTTCAGGAGTTATTCACAGAAACATGGTTCTGAACATGCTGCCAATTTCTCGCCTGGGAAACATGCAGAGAAGTCCAAGATAGTGTTTTTTAGACTGGCTGCCACGAGCTGAATCGAATGCAGCCAAGAGCGAGCGTCTAGGACTTACGGTTCAGGAGTTATTCACAGAAACATGGTTCTGAACATGCTGCCAATTGCTCGCCTGGGAAACATGCAGAGAAGTCCGAGATAGTGTTTTTTAGACTGGCTGCCACGAGCTGAATCGAATGCAGCCAAGAGCGAGCGTCTAGGACTTACGGTTCAGGAGTTATTCACAGAAACATGGTTCTGAACATGCTGCCAATTTCTCGCCTGGGAAACATGCAGAGAAGTCCAAGATAGTGTTTTTTAGACTGGCTGCCACGAGCTGAATCGAATGCAGCCAAGAGCGAGCGTCTAGGACTTACGGTTCAGGAGTTATTCACAGAAACATGGTTCTGAACATGCTGCCAATTGCTCGCCTGGGAAACATGCAGAGAAGTCCAAGATAGTGTTTTTTAGACTGGCTGCCACGAGCTGAATCGAATGCAGCCAAGAGCGAGCGTCTAGGACTTACGGTTCAGGAGTTATTCACAGAAACATGGTTCTGAACATGCTGCCAATTTCTCGCCTGGGAAACATGCAGAGAAGTCCAAGATAGTGTTTTTTAGACTGGCTGCCACGAGCTGAATCGAATGCAGCCAAGAGCGAGCGTCTAGGACTTACGGTTCAGGAGTTATTCACAGAAACATGGTTCTGAACATGCTGCCAATTGCTCGCCTGGGAAACATGCAGAGAAGTCCAAGATAGTGTTTTTTAGACTGGCTGCCACGAGCTGAATCGAATGCAGCCAAGAGCGAGCGTCTAGGACTTACGGTTCAGGAGTTATTCACAGAAACATGGTTCTGAACATGCTGCCAATTGCTCGCCTGGGAAACATGCAGAGAAGTCCAAGATAGTGTTTTTTAGACTGGCTGCCACGAGCTGAATCGAATGCAGCCAAGAGCGAGCGTCTAGGACTTACGGTTCAGGAGTTATTCACAGAAACATGGTTCTGAACATGCTGCCAATTTCTCGCCTGGGAAACATGCAGAGAAGTCCAAGATAGTGTTTTTTAGACTGGCTGCCACGAGCTGAATCGAATGCAGCCAAGAGCGAGCGTCTAGGACTTACGGTTCAGGAGTTATTCACAGAAACATGGTTCTGAACATGCTGCCAATTGCTCGCCTGGGAAACATGCAGAGAAGTCCAAGATAGTGTTTTTTAGACTGGCTGCCACGAGCTGAATCGAATGCAGCCAAGAGCGAGCGTCTAGGACTTACGGTTCAGGAGTTATTCACAGAAACATGGTTCTTTTACTGCCAGCCGCGAAAGCGAAAATAACCAAGATCGAGCGTCTAGGATTTACTTGTCAATAACTCGCCTGGGAAACATCCAGAGAAGTCAAACACAGTGCTCCTATACTAATTGCCAGGCGCTGAGACGAATGCCGCCAAGATCGAGCGTCTAGGACTTACGGTTCAGGAGTTATTCACAGAAACATGGTTCTGAACATGCTGCCAATTTCTCGCCTGGGAAACATGCAGAGAAGTCCAAGATAGTGTTTTTTAGACTGGCTGCCACGAGCTGAATCGAATGCAGCCAAGAGCGAGCGTCTAGGACTTACGGTTCAGGAGTTATTCACAGAAACATGGTTCTTTTACTGCCAGCCGCGAAAGCGAAAATAACCAAGATCGAGCGTCTAGGGTTTACTTGTCAATAACTCGCCTGGGAAACATCCAGAGAAGTCAAACACAGTGCTCCTATACTAATTGCCAGGCGCTGAGACGAATGCCGCCAAGATCGAGCGTCTAGGACTTACGGTTCAAGAATTAGCTTTAGAAACATTTGCCTTAGGAACATGCAGAGAAGTCCAAGATAGTGTTTTTTAGACTGGCTGCCACGAGCTGAATCGAATGCAGCCAAGAGCGAGCGTCTAGGACTTACGGTTCAGGAGTTATTCACAGAAACATGGTTCTGAACATGCTGCCAATTGCTCGCCTGGGAAACATGCAGAGAAGTCCAAGATAGTGTTTTTTAGACTGGCTGCCACGAGCTGAATCGAATGCAGCCAAGAGCGAGCGTCTAGGACTTACGGTTCAGGAGTTATTCACAGAAACATGGTTCTTTTACTGCCAGCCGCGAAAGCGAAAATAACCAAGATCGAGCGTCTAGGATTTACTTGTCAATAACTCGCCTGGGAAACATCCAGAGAAGTCAAACACAGTGCTCCTATACTAATTGCCAGGCGCTGAGACGAATGCCGCCAAGATCGAGCGTCTAGGACTTACGGTTCAAGAATTAGCTTTAGAAACATTTGCCTTAGGAACATGCAGAGAAGTCCAAGATAGTGTTTTTTAGACTGGCTGCCACGAGCTGAATCGAATGCAGCCAAGAGCGAGAGTCTGTGACTTACGGTTCAGGAGTTATTCACAGAAACATGGTTCTGAACATGCTGCCAATTGCTCGCCTGGGAAACATGCAGAGAAGTCCAAGATAGTGTTTTTTAGACTGGCTGCCACGAGCTGAATCGAATGCAGCCAAGAGCGAGCGTCTAGGACTTACGGTTCAGGAGTTATTCACAGAAACATGGTTCTGAACATGCTGCCAATTGCTCGCCTGGGAAACATGCAGAGAAGTCCAAGATAGTGTTTTTTAGACTGGCTGCCACGAGCTGAATCGAATGCAGCCAAGAGCGAGCGTCTAGGACTTACGGTTCAGGAGTTATTCACAGAAACATGGTTCTTTTACTGCCAGCCGCGAAAGCGAAAATAACCAAGATCGAGCGTCTAGGATTTACTTGTCAATAACTCGCCTGGGAAACATCCAGAGAAGTCAAACACAGTGCTCCTATACTAATTGCCAGGCGCTGAGACGAATGCCGCCAAGATCGAGCGTCTAGGACTTACGGTTCAGGAGTTATTCACAGAAACATGGTTCTGAACATGCTGCCAATTTCTCGCCTGGGAAACATGCAGAGAAGTCCAAGATAGTGTTTTTTAGACTGGCTGCCACGAGCTGAATCGAATGCAGCCAAGAGCGAGCGTCTAGGACTTACGGTTCAGGAGTTATTCACAGAAACATGGTTCTGAACATGCTGCCAATTGCTCGCCTGGGAAACATGCAGAGAAGTCCGAGATAGTGTTTTTTAGACTGGCTGCCACGAGCTGAATCGAATGCAGCCAAGAGCGAGCGTCTAGGACTTACGGTTCAGGAGTTATTCACAGAAACATGGTTCTGAACATGCTGCCAATTTCTCGCCTGGGAAACATGCAGAGAAGTCCAAGATAGTGTTTTTTAGACTGGCTGCCACGAGCTGAATCGAATGCAGCCAAGAGCGAGCGTCTAGGACTTACGGTTCAGGAGTTATTCACAGAAACATGGTTCTGAACATGCTGCCAATTGCTCGCCTGGGAAACATGCAGAGAAGTCCAAGATAGTGTTTTTTAGACTGGCTGCCACGAGCTGAATCGAATGCAGCCAAGAGCGAGCGTCTAGGACTTACGGTTCAGGAGTTATTCACAGAAACATGGTTCTTTTACTGCCAGCCGCGAAAGCGAAAATAACCAAGATCGAGCGTCTAGGATTTACTTGTCAATAACTCGCCTGGGAAACATCCAGAGAAGTCAAACACAGTGCTCCTATACTAATTGCCAGGCGCTGAGACGAATGCCGCCAAGATCGAGCGTCTAGGACTTACGGTTCAGGAGTTATTCACAGAAACATGGTTCTGAACATGCTGCCAATTTCTCGCCTGGGAAACATGCAGAGAAGTCCAAGATAGTGTTTTTTAGACTGGCTGCCACGAGCTGAATCGAATGCAGCCAAGAGCGAGCGTCTAGGACTTACGGTTCAGGAGTTATTCACAGAAACATGGTTCTTTTACTGCCAGCCGCGAAAGCGAAAATAACCAAGATCGAGCGTCTAGGATTTACTTGTCAATAACTCGCCTGGGAAACATCCAGAGAAGTCAAACACAGTGCTCCTATACTAATTGCCAGGCGCTGAGACGAATGCCGCCAAGATCGAGCGTCTAGGACTTACGGTTCAGGAGTTATTCACAGAAACATGGTTCTGAACATGCTGCCAATTTCTCGCCTGGGAAACATGCAGAGAAGTCCAAGATAGTGTTTTTTAGACTGGCTGCCACGAGCTGAATCGAATGCAGCCAAGAGCGAGCGTCTAGGACTTACGGTTCAGGAGTTATTCACAGAAACATGGTTCTGAACATGCTGCCAATTTCTCGCCTGGGAAACATGCAGAGAAGTCCAAGATAGTGTTTTTTAGACTGGCTGCCACGAGCTGAATCGAATGCAGCCAAGAGCGAGCGTCTAGGACTTACGGTTCAGGAGTTATTCACAGAAACATGGTTCTGAACATGCTGCCAATTTCTCGCCTGGGAAACATGCAGAGAAGTCCAAGATAGTGTTTTTTAGACTGGCTGCCACGAGCTGAATCGAATGCAGCCAAGAGCGAGCGTCTAGGACTTACGGTTCAGGAGTTATTCACAGAAACATGGTTCTGAACATGCTGCCAATTTCTCGCCTGGGAAACATGCAGAGAAGTCCAAGATAGTGTTTTTTAGACTGGCTGCCACGAGCTGAATCGAATGCAGCCAAGAGCGAGCGTCTAGGACTTACGGTTCAGGAGTTATTCACAGAAACATGGTTCTGAACATGCTGCCAATTGCTCGCCTGGGAAACATGCAGAGAAGTCCAAGATAGTGTTTTTTAGACTGGCTGCCACGAGCTGAATCGAATGCAGCCAAGAGCGAGCGTCTAGGACTTACGGTTCAGGAGTTATTCACAGAAACATGGTTCTGAACATGCTGCCAATTTCTCGCCTGGGAAACATGCAGAGAAGTCCAAGATAGTGTTTTTTAGACTGGCTGCCACGAGCTGAATCGAATGCAGCCAAGAGCGAGCGTCTAGGACTTACGGTTCAGGAGTTATTCACAGAAACATGGTTCTGAACATGCTGCCAATTGCTCGCCTGGGAAACATGCAGAGAAGTCCAAGATAGTGTTTTTTAGACTGGCTGCCACGAGCTGAATCGAATGCAGCCAAGAGCGAGCGTCTAGGACTTACGGTTCAGGAGTTATTCACAGAAACATGGTTCTGAACATGCTGCCAATTTCTCGCCTGGGAAACATGCAGAGAAGTCCAAGATAGTGTTTTTTAGACTGGCTGCCACGAGCTGAATCGAATGCAGCCAAGAGCGAGCGTCTAGGACTTACGGTTCAGGAGTTATTCACAGAAACATGGTTCTGAACATGCTGCCAATTGCTCGCCTGGGAAACATGCAGAGAAGTCCAAGATAGTGTTTTTTAGACTGGCTGCCACGAGCTGAATCGAATGCAGCCAAGAGCGAGCGTCTAGGACTTACGGTTCAGGAGTTATTCACAGAAACATGGTTCTTTTACTGCCAGCCGCGAAAGCGAAAATAACCAAGATCGAGCGTCTAGGATTTACTTGTCAATAACTCGCCTGGGAAACATCCAGAGAAGTCAAACACAGTGCTCCTATACTAATTGCCAGGCGCTGAGACGAATGCCGCCAAGATCGAGCGTCTAGGACTTACGGTTCAGGAGTTATTCACAGAAACATGGTTCTGAACATGCTGCCAATTTCTCGCCTGGGAAACATGCAGAGAAGTCCAAGATAGTGTTTTTTAGACTGGCTGCCACGAGCTGAATCGAATGCAGCCAAGAGCGAGCGTCTAGGACTTACGGTTCAGGAGTTATTCACAGAAACATGGTTCTGAACATGCTGCCAATTGCTCGCCTGGGAAACATGCAGAGAAGTCCAAGATAGTGTTTTTTAGACTGGCTGCCACGAGCTGAATCGAATGCAGCCAAGAGCGAGCGTCTAGGACTTACGGTTCAGGAGTTATTCACAGAAACATGGTTCTTTTACTGCCAGCCGCGAAAGCGAAAATAACCAAGATCGAGCGTCTAGGATTTACTTGTCAATAACTCGCCTGGGAAACATCCAGAGAAGTCAAACACAGTGCTCCTATACTAATTGCCAGGCGCTGAGACGAATGCCGCCAAGATCGAGCGTCTAGGACTTACGGTTCAAGAATTAGCTTTAGAAACATTTGCCTTAGGAACATGCAGAGAAGTCCAAGATAGTGTTTTTTAGACTGGCTGCCACGAGCTGAATCGAATGCAGCCAAGAGCGAGCGTCTAGGACTTACGGTTCAGGAGTTATTCACAGAAACATGGTTCTGAACATGCTGCCAATTGCTCGCCTGGGAAACATGCAGAGAAGTCCAAGATAGTGTTTTTTAGACTGGCTGCCACGAGCTGAATCGAATGCAGCCAAGAGCGAGCGTCTAGGACTTACGGTTCAGGAGTTATTCACAGAAACATGGTTCTGAACATGCTGCCAATTGCTCGCCTGGGAAACATGCAGAGAAGTCCAAGATAGTGTTTTTTAGACTGGCTGCCACGAGCTGAATCGAATGCAGCCAAGAGCGAGCGTCTAGGACTTACGGTTCAGGAGTTATTCACAGAAACATGGTTCTTTTACTGCCAGCCGCGAAAGCGAAAATAACCAAGATCGAGCGTCTAGGATTTACTTGTCAATAACTCGCCTGGGAAACATCCAGAGAAGTCAAACACAGTGCTCCTATACTAATTGCCAGGCGCTGAGACGAATGCCGCCAAGATCGAGCGTCTAGGACTTACGGTTCAAGAATTAGCTTTAGAAACATTTGCCTTAGGAACATGCAGAGAAGTCCAAGATAGTGTTTTTTAGACTGGCTGCCACGAGCTGAATCGAATGCAGCCAAGAGCGAGAGTCTGTGACTTACGGTTCAGGAGTTATTCACAGAAACATGGTTCTGAACATGCTGCCAATTGCTCGCCTGGGAAACATGCAGAGAAGTCCAAGATAGTGTTTTTTAGACTGGCTGCCACGAGCTGAATCGAATGCAGCCAAGAGCGAGCGTCTAGGACTTACGGTTCAGGAGTTATTCACAGAAACATGGTTCTGAACATGCTGCCAATTGCTCGCCTGGGAAACATGCAGAGAAGTCCAAGATAGTGTTTTTTAGACTGGCTGCCACGAGCTGAATCGAATGCAGCCAAGAGCGAGCGTCTAGGACTTACGGTTCAGGAGTTATTCACAGAAACATGGTTCTTTTACTGCCAGCCGCGAAAGCGAAAATAACCAAGATCGAGCGTCTAGGATTTACTTGTCAATAACTCGCCTGGGAAACATCCAGAGAAGTCAAACACAGTGCTCCTATACTAATTGCCAGGCGCTGAGACGAATGCCGCCAAGATCGAGCGTCTAGGACTTACGGTTCAGGAGTTATTCACAGAAACATGGTTCTGAACATGCTGCCAATTTCTCGCCTGGCAAACATGCAGAGAAGTCCAAGATAGTGTTTTTTAGACTGGCTGCCACGAGCTGAATCGAATGCAGCCAAGAGCGAGCGTCTAGGACTTACGGTTCAGGAGTTATTCACAGAAACATGGTTCTGAACATGCTGCCAATTGCTCGCCTGGGAAACATGCAGAGAAGTCCGAGATAGTGTTTTTTAGACTGGCTGCCACGAGCTGAATCGAATGCAGCCAAGAGCGAGCGTCTAGGACTTACGGTTCAGGAGTTATTCACAGAAACATGGTTCTGAACATGCTGCCAATTTCTCGCCTGGGAAACATGCAGAGAAGTCCAAGATAGTGTTTTTTAGACTGGCTGCCACGAGCTGAATCGAATGCAGCCAAGAGCGAGCGTCTAGGACTTACGGTTCAGGAGTTATTCACAGAAACATGGTTCTGAACATGCTGCCAATTGCTCGCCTGGGAAACATGCAGAGAAGTCCAAGATAGTGTTTTTTAGACTGGCTGCCACGAGCTGAATCGAATGCAGCCAAGAGCGAGCGTCTAGGACTTACGGTTCAGGAGTTATTCACAGAAACATGGTTCTTTTACTGCCAGCCGCGAAAGCGAAAATAACCAATATCGAGCGTCTAGGATTTACTTGTCAATAACTCGCCTGGGAAACATCCAGAGAAGTCAAACACAGTGCTCCTATACTAATTGCCAGGCGCTGAGACGAATGCCGCCAAGATCGAGCGTCTAGGACTTACGGTTCAGGAGTTATTCACAGAAACATGGTTCTGAACATGCTGCCAATTTCTCGCCTGGGAAACATGCAGAGAAGTCCAAGATAGTGTTTTTTAGACTGGCTGCCACGAGCTGAATCGAATGCAGCCAAGAGCGAGCGTCTAGGACTTACGGTTCAGGAGTTATTCACAGAAACATGGTTCTGAACATGCTGCCAATTTCTCGCCTGGGAAACATGCAGAGAAGTCCAAGATAGTGTTTTTTAGACTGGCTGCCACGAGCTGAATCGAATGCAGCCAAGAGCGAGCGTCTAGGACTTACGGTTCAGGAGTTATTCACAGAAACATGGTTCTGAACATGCTGCCAATTTCTCGCCTGGGAAACATGCAGAGAAGTCCAAGATAGTGTTTTTTAGACTGGCTGCCACGAGCTGAATCGAATGCAGCCAAGAGCGAGCGTCTAGGACTTACGGTTCAGGAGTTATTCACAGAAACATGGTTCTGAACATGCTGCCAATTGCTCGCCTGGGAAACATGCAGAGAAGTCCAAGATAGTGTTTTTTAGACTGGCTGCCACGAGCTGAATCGAATGCAGCCAAGAGCGAGCGTCTAGGACTTACGGTTCAGGAGTTATTCACAGAAACATGGTTCTGAACATGCTGCCAATTGCTCGCCTGGGAAACATGCAGAGAAGTCCAAGATAGTGTTTTTTAGACTGGCTGCCACGAGCTGAATCGAATGCAGCCAAGAGCGAGCGTCTAGGACTTACGGTTCAGGAGTTATTCACAGAAACATGGTTCTTTTACTGCCAGCCGCGAAAGCGAAAATAACCAAGATCGAGCGTCTAGGATTTACTTGTCAATAACTCGCCTGGGAAACATCCAGAGAAGTCAAACACAGTGCTCCTATACTAATTGCCAGGCGCTGAGACGAATGCCGCCAAGATCGAGCGTCTAGGACTTACGGTTCAAGAATTAGCTTTAGAAACATTTGCCTTAGGAACATGCAGAGAAGTCCAAGATAGTGTTTTTTAGACTGGCTGCCACGAGCTGAATCGAATGCAGCCAAGAGCGAGAGTCTGTGACTTACGGTTCAGGAGTTATTCACAGAAACATGGTTCTGAACATGCTGCCAATTGCTCGCCTGGGAAACATGCAGAGAAGTCCAAGATAGTGTTTTTTAGACTGGCTGCCACGAGCTGAATCGAATGCAGCCAAGAGCGAGCGTCTAGGACTTACGGTTCAGGAGTTATTCACAGAAACATGGTTCTGAACATGCTGCCAATTGCTCGCCTGGGAAACATGCAGAGAAGTCCAAGATAGTGTTTTTTAGACTGGCTGCCACGAGCTGAATCGAATGCAGCCAAGAGCGAGCGTCTAGGACTTACGGTTCAGGAGTTATTCACAGAAACATGGTTCTTTTACTGCCAGCCGCGAAAGCGAAAATAACCAAGATCGAGCGTCTAGGATTTACTTGTCAATAACTCGCCTGGGAAACATCCAGAGAAGTCAAACACAGTGCTCCTATACTAATTGCCAGGCGCTGAGACGAATGCCGCCAAGATCGAGCGTCTAGGACTTACGGTTCAAGAATTAGCTTTAGAAACATTTGCCTTAGGAACATGCAGAGAAGTCCAAGATAGTGTTTTTTAGACTGGCTGCCACGAGCTGAATCGAATGCAGCCAAGAGCGAGAGTCTGTGACTTACGGTTCAGGAGTTATTCACAGAAACATGGTTCTGAACATGCTGCCAATTGCTCGCCTGGGAAACATGCAGAGAAGTCCAAGATAGTGTTTTTTAGACTGGCTGCCACGAGCTGAATCGAATGCAGCCAAGAGCGAGCGTCTAGGACTTACGGTTCAGGAGTTATTCACAGAAACATGGTTCTGAACATGCTGCCAATTGCTCGCCTGGGAAACATGCAGAGAAGTCCAAGATAGTGTTTTTTAGACTGGCTGCCACGAGCTGAATCGAATGCAGCCAAGAGCGAGCGTCTAGGACTTACGGTTCAGGAGTTATTCACAGAAACATGGTTCTTTTACTGCCAGCCGCGAAAGCGAAAATAACCAAGATCGAGCGTCTAGGATTTACTTGTCAATAACTCGCCTGGGAAACATCCAGAGAAGTCAAACACAGTGCTCCTATACTAATTGCCAGGCGCTGAGACGAATGCCGCCAAGATCGAGCGTCTAGGACTTACGGTTCAGGAGTTATTCACAGAAACATGGTTCTGAACATGCTGCCAATTTCTCGCCTGGGAAACATGCAGAGAAGTCCAAGATAGTGTTTTTTAGACTGGCTGCCACGAGCTGAATCGAATGCAGCCAAGAGCGAGCGTCTAGGACTTACGGTTCAGGAGTTATTCACAGAAACATGGTTCTGAACATGCTGCCAATTGCTCGCCTGGGAAACATGCAGAGAAGTCCGAGATAGTGTTTTTTAGACTGGCTGCCACGAGCTGAATCGAATGCAGCCAAGAGCGAGCGTCTAGGACTTACGGTTCAGGAGTTATTCACAGAAACATGGTTCTGAACATGCTGCCAATTTCTCGCCTGGGAAACATGCAGAGAAGTCCAAGATAGTGTTTTTTAGACTGGCTGCCACGAGCTGAATCGAATGCAGCCAAGAGCGAGCGTCTAGGACTTACGGTTCAGGAGTTATTCACAGAAACATGGTTCTGAACATGCTGCCAATTGCTCGCCTGGGAAACATGCAGAGAAGTCCAAGATAGTGTTTTTTAGACTGGCTGCCACGAGCTGAATCGAATGCAGCCAAGAGCGAGCGTCTAGGACTTACGGTTCAGGAGTTATTCACAGAAACATGGTTCTTTTACTGCCAGCCGCGAAAGCGAAAATAACCAATATCGAGCGTCTAGGATTTACTTGTCAATAACTCGCCTGGGAAACATCCAGAGAAGTCAAACACAGTGCTCCTATACTAATTGCCAGGCGCTGAGACGAATGCCGCCAAGATCGAGCGTCTAGGACTTACGGTTCAGGAGTTATTCACAGAAACATGGTTCTGAACATGCTGCCAATTTCTCGCCTGGGAAACATGCAGAGAAGTCCAAGATAGTGTTTTTTAGACTGGCTGCCACGAGCTGAATCGAATGCATCCAAGAGCGAGCGTCTAGGACTTACGGTTCAGGAGTTATTCACAGAAACATGGTTCTTTTACTGCCAGCCGCGAAAGCTAAAATAACCAAGATCGAGCGTCTAGGATTTACTTGTCAATAACTCGCCTGGGAAACATCCAGAGAAGTCAAACACAGTGCTCCTATACTAATTGCCAGGCGCTGAGACGAATGCCGCCAAGATCGAGCGTCTAGGACTTACGGTTCAGGAGTTATTCACAGAAACATGGTTCTGAACATGCTGCCAATTTCTCGCCTGGGAAACATGCAGAGAAGTCCAAGATAGTGTTTTTTAGACTGGCTGCCACGAGCTGAATCGAATGCAGCCAAGAGCGAGCGTCTAGGACTTACGGTTCAGGAGTTATTCACAGAAACATGGTTCTGAACATGCTGCCAATTTCTCGCCTGGGAAACATGCAGAGAAGTCCAAGATAGTGTTTTTTAGACTGGCTGCCACGAGCTGAATCGAATGCAGCCAAGAGCGAGCGTCTAGGACTTACGGTTCAGGAGTTATTCACAGAAACATGGTTCTGAACATGCTGCCAATTTCTCGCCTGGGAAACATGCAGAGAAGTCCAAGATAGTGTTTTTTAGACTGGCTGCCACGAGCTGAATCGAATGCAGCCAAGAGCGAGCGTCTAGGACTTACGGTTCAGGAGTTATTCACAGAAACATGGTTCTGAACATGCTGCCAATTTCTCGCCTGGGAAACATGCAGAGAAGTCCAAGATAGTGTTTTTTAGACTGGCTGCCACGAGCTGAATCGAATGCAGCCAAGAGCGAGCGTCTAGGACTTACGGTTCAGGAGTTATTCACAGAAACATGGTTCTGAACATGCTGCCAATTGCTCGCCTGGGAAACATGCAGAGAAGTCCAAGATAGTGTTTTTTAGACTGGCTGCCACGAGCTGAATCGAATGCAGCCAAGAGCGAGCGTCTAGGACTTACGGTTCAGGAGTTATTCACAGAAACATGGTTCTGAACATGCTGCCAATTTCTCGCCTGGGAAACATGCAGAGAAGTCCAAGATAGTGTTTTTTAGACTGGCTGCCACGAGCTGAATCGAATGCAGCCAAGAGCGAGCGTCTAGGACTTACGGTTCAGGAGTTATTCACAGAAACATGGTTCTGAACATGCTGCCAATTGCTCGCCTGGGAAACATGCAGAGAAGTCCAAGATAGTGTTTTTTAGACTGGCTGCCACGAGCTGAATCGAATGCAGCCAAGAGCGAGCGTCTAGGACTTACGGTTCAGGAGTTATTCACAGAAACATGGTTCTTTTACTGCCAGCCGCGAAAGCGAAAATAACCAAGATCGAGCGTCTAGGATTTACTTGTCAATAACTCGCCTGGGAAACATCCAGAGAAGTCAAACACAGTGCTCCTATACTAATTGCCAGGCGCTGAGACGAATGCCGCCAAGATCGAGCGTCTAGGACTTACGGTTCAGGAGTTATTCACAGAAACATGGTTCTGAACATGCTGCCAATTTCTCGCCTGGGAAACATGCAGAGAAGTCCAAGATAGTGTTTTTTAGACTGGCTGCCACGAGCTGAATCGAATGCAGCCAAGAGCGAGCGTCTAGGACTTACGGTTCAGGAGTTATTCACAGAAACATGGTTCTGAACATGCTGCCAATTGCTCGCCTGGGAAACATGCAGAGAAGTCCAAGATAGTGTTTTTTAGACTGGCTGCCACGAGCTGAATCGAATGCAGCCAAGAGCGAGCGTCTAGGACTTACGGTTCAGGAGTTATTCACAGAAACATGGTTCTTTTACTGCCAGCCGCGAAAGCGAAAATAACCAAGATCGAGCGTCTAGGATTTACTTGTCAATAACTCGCCTGGGAAACATCCAGAGAAGTCAAACACAGTGCTCCTATACTAATTGCCAGGCGCTGAGACGAATGCCGCCAAGATCGAGCGTCTAGGACTTACGGTTCAAGAATTAGCTTTAGAAACATTTGCCTTAGGAACATGCAGAGAAGTCCAAGATAGTGTTTTTTAGACTGGCTGCCACGAGCTGAATCGAATGCAGCCAAGAGCGAGCGTCTAGGACTTACGGTTCAGGAGTTATTCACAGAAACATGGTTCTGAACATGCTGCCAATTGCTCGCCTGGGAAACATGCAGAGAAGTCCAAGATAGTGTTTTTTAGACTGGCTGCCACGAGCTGAATCGAATGCAGCCAAGAGCGAGCGTCTAGGACTTACGGTTCAGGAGTTATTCACAGAAACATGGTTCTTTTACTGCCAGCCGCGAAAGCGAAAATAACCAAGATCGAGCGTCTAGGATTTACTTGTCAATAACTCGCCTGGGAAACATCCAGAGAAGTCAAACACAGTGCTCCTATACTAATTGCCAGGCGCTGAGACGAATGCCGCCAAGATCGAGCGTCTAGGACTTACGGTTCAAGAATTAGCTTTAGAAACATTTGCCTTAGGAACATGCAGAGAAGTCCAAGATAGTGTTTTTTAGACTGGCTGCCACGAGCTGAATCGAATGCAGCCAAGAGCGAGCGTCTGTGACTTACGGTTCAGGAGTTATTCACAGAAACATGGTTCTGAACATGCTGCCAATTGCTCGCCTGGGAAACATGCAGAGAAGTCCAAGATAGTGTTTTCTAGACTGGCTGCCACGAGCTGAATCGAATGCAGCCAAGAGCGAGCGTCTAGGACTTACGGTTCAGGAGTTATTCACAGAAACATGGTTCTGAACATGCTGCCAATTGCTCGCCTGGGAAACATGCAGAGAAGTCTAAGATAGTGTTTTTTAGACTGGCTGCCACGAGCTGAATCGAATGCAGCCAAGAGCGAGCGTCTAGGACTTACGGTTCAGGAGTTATTCACAGAAACATGGTTCTTTTACTGCCAGCCGCGAAAGCGAAAATAACCAAGATCGAGCGTCTAGGATTTACTTGTCAATAACTCGCCTGGGAAACATCCAGAGAAGTCAAACACAGTGCTCCTATACTAATTGCCAGGCGCTGAGACGAATGCCGCCAAGATCGAGCGTCTAGGACTTACGGTTCAGGAGTTATTCACAGAAACATGGTTCTGAACATGCTGCCAATTTCTCGCCTGGGAAACATGCAGAGAAGTCCAAGATAGTGTTTTTTAGACTGGCTGCCACGAGCTGAATCGAATGCAGCCAAGAGCGAGCGTCTAGGACTTACGGTTCAGGAGTTATTCACAGAAACATGGTTCTGAACATGCTGCCAATTGCTCGCCTGGGAAACATGCAGAGAAGTCCGAGATAGTGTTTTTTAGACTGGCTGCCACGAGCTGAATCGAATGCAGCCAAGAGCGAGCGTCTAGGACTTACGGTTCAGGAGTTATTCACAGAAACATGGTTCTGAACATGCTGCCAATTTCTCGCCTGGGAAACATGCAGAGAAGTCCAAGATAGTGTTTTTTAGACTGGCTGCCACGAGCTGAATCGAATGCAGCCAAGAGCGAGCGTCTAGGACTTACGGTTCAGGAGTTATTCACAGAAACATGGTTCTGAACATGCTGCCAATTGCTCGCCTGGGAAACATGCAGAGAAGTCCAAGATAGTGTTTTTTAGACTGGCTGCCACGAGCTGAATCGAATGCAGCCAAGAGCGAGCGTCTAGGACTTACGGTTCAGGAGTTATTCACAGAAACATGGTTCTTTTACTGCCAGCCGCGAATGCGAAAATAACCAAGATCGAGCGTCTAGGATTTACTTGTCAATAACTCGCCTGGGAAACATCCAGAGAAGTCAAACACAGTGCTCCTATACTAATTGCCAGGCGCTGAGACGAATGCCGCCAAGATCGAGCGTCTAGGACTTACGGTTCAGGAGTTATTCACAGAAACATGGTTCTGAACATGCTGCCAATTTCTCGTCTGGGAAACATGCAGAGAAGTCCAAGATAGTGTTTTTTAGACTGGCTGCCACGAGCTGAATCGAATGCAGCCAAGAGCGAGCGTCTAGGACTTACGGTTCAGGAGTTATTCACAGAAACATGGTTCTTTTACTGCCAGCCGCCAAAGCGAAAATAACCAAGATCGAGCGTCTAGGATTTACTTGTCAATAACTCGCCTGGGAAACATCCAGAGAAGTCAAACACAGTGCTCCTATACTAATTGCCAGGCGCTGAGACGAATGCCGCCAAGATCGAGCGTCTAGGACTTACGGTTCAGGAGTTATTCACAGAAACATGGTTCTGAACATGCTGCCAATTTCTCGTCTGGGAAACATGCAGAGAAGTCCAAGATAGTGTTTTTTAGACTGGCTGCCACGAGCTGAATCGAATGCAGCCAAGAGCGAGCGTCTAGGACTTACGGTTCAGGAGTTATTCACAGAAACATGGTTCTTTTACTGCCAGCCGCCAAAGCGAAAATAACCAAGATCGAGCGTCTAGGATTTACTTGTCAATAACTCGCCTGGGAAACATCCAGAGAAGTCAAACACAGTGCACCTATACTAATTGCCAGGCGCTGAGACGAATGCCGCCCAAGATCGAGCGTCTAGGACTTACGGTTCAGGAGTTATTCACAGAAACATGGTTCTGAACATGCTGCCAATTTCTCGCCTGGGAAACATGCAGAGAAGTCCAAGATAGTGTTTTTTAGACTGGCTGCCACGAGCTGAATCGAATGCAGCCAAGAGCGAGCGTCTAGGACTTACGGTTCAGGAGTTATTCACAGAAACATGGTTCTGAACATGCTGCCAATTGCTCGCCTGGGAAACATGCAGAGAAGTCCAAGATAGTGTTTCTTAGACTGGCTGCCACGAGCTGAATCGAATGCAGCCAAGAGCGAGCGTCTAGGACTTACGGTTCAGGAGTTATTCACAGAAACATGGTTCTGAACATGCTGCCAATTTCTCGCCTGGGAAACATGCAGAGAAGTCCAATATAGTGTTTTTTAGACTGGCTGCCACGAGCTGAATCGAATGCAGCCAAGAGCGAGCGTCTAGGACTTACGGTTCAGGAGTTATTCACAGAAACATGGTTCTGAACATGCTGCCAATTGCTCGCCTGGGAAACATGCAGAGAAGTCCAAGATAGTGTTTTTTAGACTGGCTGCCACGAGCTGAATCGAATGCAGCCAAGAGCGAGCGTCTAGGACTTACGGTTCAGGAGTTATTCACAGAAACATGGTTCTGAACATGCTGCCAATTTCTCGCCTGGGAAACATGCAGAGAAGTCCAAGATAGTGTTTTTTAGACTGGCTGCCACGAGCTGAATCGAATGCAGCCAAGAGCGAGCGTCTAGGACTTACGGTTCAGGAGTTATTCACAGAAACATGGTTCTTTTACTGCCAGCCGCGAAAGCGAAAATAACCAAGATCGAGCGTCTAGGATTTACTTGTCAATAACTCGCCTGGGAAACATCCAGAGAAGTCAAACACAGTGCTCCTATACTAATTGCCAGGCGCTGAGACGAATGCCGCCAAGATCGAGCGTCTAGGACTTACGGTTCAGGAGTTATTCACAGAAACATGGTTCTGAACATGCTGCCAATTTCTCGCCTGGGAAACATGCAGAGAAGTCCAAGATAGTGTTTTTTAGACTGGCTGCCACGAGCTGAATCGAATGCAGCCAAGAGCGAGCGTCTAGGACTTACGGTTCAGGAGTTATTCACAGAAACATGGTTCTTTTACTGCCAGCCGCGAAAGCGAAAATAACCAAGATCGAGCGTCTAGGATTTACTTGTCAATAACTCGCCTGGGAAACATCCAGAGAAGTCAAACACAAGGCTCCTATACTAATTGCCAGGCGCTGAGACGAATGCCGCCAAGATCGAGCGTCTAGGACTTACGGTTCAAGAATTAGCTTTAGAAACATTTGCCTTAGGAACATGCAGAGAAGTCCAAGATAGTGTTTTTTAGACTGGCTGCCACGAGCTGAATCGAATGCAGCCAAGAGCGAGCGTCTAGGACTTACGGTTCAGGAGTTATTCACAGAAACATGGTTCTGAACATGCTGCCAATTTCTCGCCTGGGAAACATGCAGAGAAGTCCAAGATAGTGTTTTTTAGACTGGCTGCCACGAGCTGAATCGAATGCAGCCAAGAGCGAGCGTCTAGGACTTACGGTTCAGGAGTTATTCACAGAAACATGGTTCTGAACATGCTGCCAATTGCTCGCCTGGGAAACATGCAGAGAAGTCCAAGATAGTGTTTTTTAGACTGGCTGCCACGAGCTGAATCGAATGCAGCCAAGAGCGAGCGTCTAGGACTTACGGTTCAGGAGTTATTCACAGAAACATGGTTCTGAACATGCTGCCAATTGCTCGCCTGGGAAACATGCAGAGAAGTCCAAGATAGTGTTTTTTAGACTGGCTGCCACGAGCTGAATCGAATGCAGCCAAGAGCGAGCGTCTAGGACTTACGGTTCAGGAGTTATTCACAGAAACATGGTTCTTTTACTGCCAGCCGCGAAAGCGAAAATAACCAAGATCGAGCGTCTAGGATTTACTTGTCAATAACTCGCCTGGGAAACATCCAGAGAAGTCAAACACAGTGCTCCTATACTAATTGCCAGGCGCTGAGACGAATGCCGCCAAGATCGAGCGTCTAGGACTTACGGTTCAGGAGTTATTCACAGAAACATGGTTCTGAACATGCTGCCAATTTCTCGCCTGGGAAACATGCAGAGAAGTCCAAGATAGTGTTTTTTAGACTGGCTGCCACGAGCTGAATCGAATGCAGCCAAGAGCGAGCGTCTAGGACTTACGGTTCAGGAGTTATTCACAGAAACATTGTTCTTTTACTGCCAGCCGCGAAAGCGAAAATAACCAAGATCGAGCGTCTAGGATTTACTTGTCAATAACTCGCCTGGGAAACATCCAGAGAAGTCAAACACAGTGCTCCTATACTAATTGCCAGGCGCTGAGACGAATGCCGCCAAGATCGAGCGTCTAGGACTTACGGTTCAGGAGTTATTCACAGAAACATGGTTCTGAACATGCTGCCAATTTCTCGCCTGGGAAACATGCAGAGAAGTCCAAGATAGTGTTTTTTAGACTGGCTGCCACGAGCTGAATCGAATGCAGCCAAGAGCGAGCGTCTAGGACTTACGGTTCAGGAGTTATTCACAGAAACATGGTTCTGAACATGCTGCCAATTGCTCGCCTGGGAAACATGCAGAGAAGTCCAAGATAGTGTTTTTTAGACTGGCTGCCACGAGCTGAATCGAATGCAGCCAAGAGCGAGCGTCTAGGACTTACGGTTCAGGAGTTATTCACAGAAACATGGTTCTGAACATGCTGCCAATTGCTCGCCTGGGAAACATGCAGAGAAGTCCAAGATAGTGTTTTTTAGACTGGCTGCCACGAGCTGAATCGAATGCAGCCAAGAGCGAGCGTCTAGGACTTACGGTTCAGGAGTTATTCACAGAAACATGGTTCTGAACATGCTGCCAATTGCTCGCCTGGGAAACATGCAGAGAAGTCCAAGATAGTGTTTTTTAGACTGGCTGCCACGAGCTGAATCGAATGCAGCCAAGAGCGAGCGTCTAGGACTTACGGTTCAGGAGTTATTCACAGAAACATGGTTCTTTTACTGCCAGCCGCGAAAGCGAAAATAACCAAGATCGAGCGTCTAGGATTTACTTGTCAATAACTCGCCTGGGAAACATCCAGAGAAGTCAAACACAGTGCTCCTATACTAATTGCCAGGCGCTGAGACGAATGCCGCCAAGATCGAGCGTCTAGGACTTACGGTTCAGGAGTTATTCACAGAAACATGGTTCTGAACATGCTGCCAATTTCTCGCCTGGGAAACATGCAGAGAAGTCCAAGATAGTGTTTTTTAGACTGGCTGCCACGAGCTGAATCGAATGCAGCCAAGAGCGAGCGTCTAGGACTTACGGTTCAGGAGTTATTCACAGAAACATGGTTCTTTTACTGCCAGCCGCGAAAGCGAAAATAACCAAGATCGAGCGTCTAGGGTTTACTTGTCAATAACTCGCCTGGGAAACATCCAGAGAAGTCAAACACAGTGCTCCTATACTAATTGCCAGGCGCTGAGACGAATGCCGCCAAGATCGAGCGTCTAGGACTTACGGTTCAAGAATTAGCTTTAGAAACATTTGCCTTAGGAACATGCAGAGAAGTCCAAGATAGTGTTTTTTAGACTGGCTGCCACGAGCTGAATCGAATGCAGCCAAGAGCGAGCGTCTAGGACTTACGGTTCAGGAGTTATTCACAGAAACATGGTTCTGAACATGCTGCCAATTGCTCGCCTGGGAAACATGCAGAGAAGTCCAAGATAGTGTTTTTTAGACTGGCTGCCACGAGCTGAATCGAATGCAGCCAAGAGCGAGCGTCTAGGACTTACGGTTCAGGAGTTATTCACAGAAACATGGTTCTTTTACTGCCAGCCGCGAAAGCGAAAATAACCAAGATCGAGCGTCTAGGATTTACTTGTCAATAACTCGCCTGGGAAACATCCAGAGAAGTCAAACACAGTGCTCCTATACTAATTGCCAGGCGCTGAGACGAATGCCGCCAAGATCGAGCGTCTAGGACTTACGGTTCAAGAATTAGCTTTAGAAACATTTGCCTTAGGAACATGCAGAGAAGTCCAAGATAGTGTTTTTTAGACTGGCTGCCACGAGCTGAATCGAATGCAGCCAAGAGCGAGAGTCTGTGACTTACGGTTCAGGAGTTATTCACAGAAACATGGTTCTGAACATGCTGCCAATTGCTCGCCTGGGAAACATGCAGAGAAGTCCAAGATAGTGTTTTTTAGACTGGCTGCCACGAGCTGAATCGAATGCAGCCAAGAGCGAGCGTCTAGGACTTACGGTTCAGGAGTTATTCACAGAAACATGGTTCTGAACATGCTGCCAATTGCTCGCCTGGGAAACATGCAGAGAAGTCCAAGATAGTGTTTTTTAGACTGGCTGCCACGAGCTGAATCGAATGCAGCCAAGAGCGAGCGTCTAGGACTTACGGTTCAGGAGTTATTCACAGAAACATGGTTCTTTTACTGCCAGCCGCGAAAGCGAAAATAACCAAGATCGAGCGTCTAGGATTTACTTGTCAATAACTCGCCTGGGAAACATCCAGAGAAGTCAAACACAGTGCTCCTATACTAATTGCCAGGCGCTGAGACGAATGCCGCCAAGATCGAGCGTCTAGGACTTACGGTTCAGGAGTTATTCACAGAAACATGGTTCTGAACATGCTGCCAATTTCTCGCCTGGGAAACATGCAGAGAAGTCCAAGATAGTGTTTTTTAGACTGGCTGCCACGAGCTGAATCGAATGCAGCCAAGAGCGAGCGTCTAGGACTTACGGTTCAGGAGTTATTCACAGAAACATGGTTCTGAACATGCTGCCAATTGCTCGCCTGGGAAACATGCAGAGAATTCCGAGATAGTGTTTTTTAGACTGGCTGCCACGAGCTGAATCGAATGCAGCCAAGAGCGAGCGTCTAGGACTTACGGTTCAGGAGTTATTCACAGAAACATGGTTCTGAACATGCTGCCAATTTCTCGCCTGGGAAACATGCAGAGAAGTCCAAGATAGTGTTTTTTAGACTGGCTGCCACGAGCTGAATCGAATGCAGCCAAGAGCGAGCGTCTAGGACTTACGGTTCAGGAGTTATTCACAGAAACATGGTTCTGAACATGCTGCCAATTGCTCGCCTGGGAAACATGCAGAGAAGTCCAAGATAGTGTTTTTTAGACTGGCTGCCACGAGCTGAATCGAATGCAGCCAAGAGCGAGCGTCTAGGACTTACGGTTCAGGAGTTATTCACAGAAACATGGTTCTTTTACTGCCAGCCGCGAAAGCGAAAATAACCAATATCGAGCGTCTAGGATTTACTTGTCAATAACTCGCCTGGGAAACATCCAGAGAAGTCAAACACAGTGCTCCTATACTAATTGCCAGGCGCTGAGACGAATGCCGCCAAGATCGAGCGTCTAGGACTTACGGTTCAGGAGTTATTCACAGAAACATGGTTCTGAACATGCTGCCAATTTCTCGCCTGGGAAACATGCAGAGAAGTCCAAGATAGTGTTTTTTAGACTGGCTGCCACGAGCTGAATCGAATGCAGCCAAGAGCGAGCGTCTAGGACTTACGGTTCAGGAGTTATTCACAGAAACATGGTTCTTTTACTGCCAGCCGCGAAAGCGAAAATAACCAAGATCGAGCGTCTAGGATTTACTTGTCAATAACTCGCCTGGGAAACATCCAGAGAAGTCAAACACAGTGCTCCTATACTAATTGCCAGGCGCTGAGACGAATGCCGCCAAGATCGAGCGTCTAGGACTTACGGTTCAGGAGTTATTCACAGAAACATGGTTCTGAACATGCTGCCAATTTCTCGCCTGGGAAACATGCAGAGAAGTCCAAGATAGTGTTTTTTAGACTGGCTGCCACGAGCTGAATCGAATGCAGCCAAGAGCGAGCGTCTAGGACTTACGGTTCAGGAGTTATTCACAGAAACATGGTTCTGAACATGCTGCCAATTTCTCGCCTGGGAAACATGCAGAGAAGTCCAAGATAGTGTTTTTTAGACTGGCTGCCACGAGCTGAATCGAATGCAGCCAAGAGCGAGCGTCTAGGACTTACGGTTCAGGAGTTATTCACAGAAACATGGTTCTGAACATGCTGCCAATTTCTCGCCTGGGAAACATGCAGAGAAGTCCAAGATAGTGTTTTTTAGACTGGCTGCCACGAGCTGAATCGAATGCAGCCAAGAGCGAGCGTCTAGGACTTACGGTTCAGGAGTTATTCACAGAAACATGGTTCTGAACATGCTGCCAATTGCTCGCCTGGGAAACATGCAGAGAAGTCCAAGATAGTGTTTTTTAGACTGGCTGCCACGAGCTGAATCGAATGCAGCCAAGAGCGAGCGTCTAGGACTTACGGTTCAGGAGTTATTCACAGAAACATGGTTCTGAACATGCTGCCAATTGCTCGCCTGGGAAACATGCAGAGAAGTCCAAGATAGTGTTTTTTAGACTGGCTGCCACGAGCTGAATCGAATGCAGCCAAGAGCGAGCGTCTAGGACTTACGGTTCAGGAGTTATTCACAGAAACATGGTTCTGAACATGCTGCCAATTTCTCGCCTGGGAAACATGCAGAGAAGTCCAAGATAGTGTTTTTTAGACTGGCTGCCACGAGCTGAATCGAATGCAGCCAAGAGCGAGCGTCTAGGACTTACGGTTCAGGAGTTATTCACAGAAACATGGTTCTGAACATGCTGCCAATTGCTCGCCTGGGAAACATGCAGAGAAGTCCAAGATAGTGTTTTTTAGACTGGCTGCCACGAGCTGAATCGAATGCAGCCAAGAGCGAGCGTCTAGGACTTACGGTTCAGGAGTTATTCACAGAAACATGGTTCTTTTACTGCCAGCCGCGAAAGCGAAAATAACCAAGATCGAGCGTCTAGGATTTACTTGTCAATAACTCGCCTGGGAAACATCCAGAGAAGTCAAACACAGTGCTCCTATACTAATTGCCAGGCGCTGAGACGAATGCCGCCAAGATCGAGCGTCTAGGACTTACGGTTCAGGAGTTATTCACAGAAACATGGTTCTGAACATGCTGCCAATTTCTCGCCTGGGAAACATGCAGAGAAGTCCAAGATAGTGTTTTTTAGACTGGCTGCCACGAGCTGAATCGAATGCAGCCAAGAGCGAGCGTCTAGGACTTACGGTTCAGGAGTTATTCACAGAAACATGGTTCTTTTACTGCCAGCCGCGAAAGCGAAAATAACCAAGATCGAGCGTCTAGGGTTTACTTGTCAATAACTCGCCTGGGAAACATCCAGAGAAGTCAAACACAGTGCTCCTATACTAATTGCCAGGCGCTGAGACGAATGCCGCCAAGATCGAGCGTCTAGGACTTACGGTTCAAGAATTAGCTTTAGAAACATTTGCCTTAGGAACATGCAGAGAAGTCCAAGATAGTGTTTTTTAGACTGGCTGCCACGAGCTGAATCGAATGCAGCCAAGAGCGAGCGTCTAGGACTTACGGTTCAGGAGTTATTCACAGAAACATGGTTCTGAACATGCTGCCAATTGCTCGCCTGGGAAACATGCAGAGAAGTCCAAGATAGTGTTTTTTAGACTGGCTGCCACGAGCTGAATCGAATGCAGCCAAGAGCGAGCGTCTAGGACTTACGGTTCAGGAGTTATTCACAGAAACATGGTTCTTTTACTGCCAGCCGCGAAAGCGAAAATAACCAAGATCGAGCGTCTAGGATTTACTTGTCAATAACTCGCCTGGGAAACATCCAGAGAAGTCAAACACAGTGCTCCTATACTAATTGCCAGGCGCTGAGACGAATGCCGCCAAGATCGAGCGTCTAGGACTTACGGTTCAAGAATTAGCTTTAGAAACATTTGCCTTAGGAACATGCAGAGAAGTCCAAGATAGTGTTTTTTAGACTGGCTGCCACGAGCTGAATCGAATGCAGCCAAGAGCGAGCGTCTGTGACTTACGGTTCAGGAGTTATTCACAGAAACATGGTTCTGAACATGCTGCCAATTGCTCGCCTGGGAAACATGCAGAGAAGTCCAAGATAGTGTTTTCTAGACTGGCTGCCACGAGCTGAATCGAATGCAGCCAAGAGCGAGCGTCTAGGACTTACGGTTCAGGAGTTATTCACAGAAACATGGTTCTGAACATGCTGCCAATTGCTCGCCTGGGAAACATGCAGAGAAGTCCAAGATAGTGTTTTTTAGACTGGCTGCCACGAGCTGAATCGAATGCAGCCAAGAGCGAGCGTCTAGGACTTACGGTTCAGGAGTTATTCACAGAAACATGGTTCTTTTACTGCCAGCCGCGAAAGCGAAAATAACCAAGATCGAGCGTCTAGGATTTACTTGTCAATAACTCGCCTGGGAAACATCCAGAGAAGTCAAACACAGTGCTCCTATACTAATTGCCAGGCGCTGAGACGAATGCCGCCAAGATCGAGCGTCTAGGACTTACGGTTCAGGAGTTATTCACAGAAACATGGTTCTGAACATGCTGCCAATTTCTCGCCTGGGAAACATGCAGAGAAGTCCAAGATAGTGTTTTTTAGACTGGCTGCCACGAGCTGAATCGAATGCAGCCAAGAGCGAGCGTCTAGGACTTACGGTTCAGGAGCTATTCACAGAAACATGGTTCTGAACATGCTGCCAATTGCTCGCCTGGGAAACATGCAGAGAAGTCCGAGATAGTGTTTTTTAGACTGGCTGCCACGAGCTGAATCGAATGCAGCCAAGAGCGAGCGTCTAGGACTTACGGTTCAGGAGTTATTCACAGAAACATGGTTCTGAACATGCTGCCAATTTCTCGCCTGGGAAACATGCAGAGAAGTCCAAGATAGTGTTTTTTAGACTGGCTGCCACGAGCTGAATCGAATGCAGCCAAGAGCGAGCGTCTAGGACTTACGGTTCAGGAGTTATTCACAGAAACATGGTTCTGAACATGCTGCCAATTGCTCGCCTGGGAAACATGCAGAGAAGTCCAAGATAGTGTTTTTTAGACTGGCTGCCACGAGCTGAATCGAATGCAGCCAAGAGCGAGCGTCTAGGACTTACGGTTCAGGAGTTATTCACAGAAACATGGTTCTTTTACTGCCAGCCGCGAAAGCGAAAATAACCAAGATCGAGCGTCTAGGATTTACTTGTCAATAACTCGCCTGGGAAACATCCAGAGAAGTCAAACACAGTGCTCCTATACTAATTGCCAGGCGCTGAGACGAATGCCGCCAAGATCGAGCGTCTAGGACTTACGGTTCAAGAATTAGCTTTAGAAACATTTGCCTTAGGAACATGCAGAGAAGTCCAAGATAGTGTTTTTTAGACTGGCTGCCACGAGCTGAATCGAATGCAGCCAAGAGCGAGCGTCTAGGACTTACGGTTCAGGAGTTATTCACAGAAACATGGTTCTGAACATGCTGCCAATTGCTCGCCTGGGAAACATGCAGAGAAGTCCAAGATAGTGTTTTTTAGACTGGCTGCCACGAGCTGAATCGAATGCAGCCAAGAGCGAGCGTCTAGGACTTACGGTTCAGGAGTTATTCACAGAAACATGGTTCTGAACATGCTGCCAATTGCTCGCCTGGGAAACATGCAGAGAAGTCCAAGATAGTGTTTTTTAGACTGGCTGCCACGAGCTGAATCGAATGCAGCCAAGAGCGAGCGTCTAGGACTTACGGTTCAGGAGTTATTCACAGAAACATGGTTCTTTTACTGCCAGCCGCGAAAGCGAAAATAACCAAGATCGAGCGTCTAGGATTTACTTGTCAATAACTCGCCTGGGAAACATCCAGAGAAGTCAAACACAGTGCTCCTATACTAATTGCCAGGCGCTGAGACGAATGCCGCCAAGATCGAGCGTCTAGGACTTACGGTTCAGGAGTTATTCACAGAAACATGGTTCTGAACATGCTGCCAATTTCTCGCCTGGGAAACATGCAGAGAAGTCCAAGATAGTGTTTTTTAGACTGGCTGCCACGAGCTGAATCGAATGCAGCCAAGAGCGAGCGTCTAGGACTTACGGTTCAGGAGTTATTCACAGAAACATGGTTCTGAACATGCTGCCAATTGCTCGCCTGGGAAACATGCAGAGAAGTCCGAGATAGTGTTTTTTAGACTGGCTGCCACGAGCTGAATCGAATGCAGCCAAGAGCGAGCGTCTAGGACTTACGGTTCAGGAGTTATTCACAGAAACATGGTTCTGAACATGCTGCCAATTTCTCGCCTGGGAAACATGCAGAGAAGTCCAAGATAGTGTTTTTTAGACTGGCTGCCACGAGCTGAATCGAATGCAGCCAAGAGCGAGCGTCTAGGACTTACGGTTCAGGAGTTATTCACAGAAACATGGTTCTGAACATGCTGCCAATTGCTCGCCTGGGAAACATGCAGAGAAGTCCAAGATAGTGTTTTTTAGACTGGCTGCCACGAGCTGAATCGAATGCAGCCAAGAGCGAGCGTCTAGGACTTACGGTTCAGGAGTTATTCACAGAAACATGGTTCTGAACATGCTGCCAATTTCTCGCCTGGGAAACATGCAGAGAAGTCCAAGATAGTGTTTTTTAGACTGGCTGCCACGAGCTGAATCGAATGCAGCCAAGAGCGAGCGTCTAGGACTTACGGTTCAGGAGTTATTCACAGAAACATGGTTCTGAACATGCTGCCAATTGCTCGCCTGGGAAACATGCAGAGAAGTCCAAGATAGTGTTTTTTAGACTGGCTGCCACGAGCTGAATCGAATGCAGCCAAGAGCGAGCGTCTAGGACTTACGGTTCAGGAGTTATTCACAGAAACATGGTTCTGAACATGCTGCCAATTGCTCGCCTGGGAAACATGCAGAGAAGTCCAAGATAGTGTTTTTTAGACTGGCTGCCACGAGCTGAATCGAATGCAGCCAAGAGCGAGCGTCTAGGACTTACGGTTCAGGAGTTATTCACAGAAACATGGTTCTGAACATGCTGCCAATTTCTCGCCTGGGAAACATGCAGAGAAGTCCAAGATAGTGTTTTTTAGACTGGCTGCCACGAGCTGAATCGAATGCAGCCAAGAGCGAGCGTCTAGGACTTACGGTTCAGGAGTTATTCACAGAAACATGGTTCTGAACATGCTGCCAATTGCTCGCCTGGGAAACATGCAGAGAAGTCCAAGATAGTGTTTTTTAGACTGGCTGCCACGAGCTGAATCGAATGCAGCCAAGAGCGAGCGTCTAGGACTTACGGTTCAGGAGTTATTCACAGAAACATGGTTCTTTTACTGCCAGCCGCGAAAGCGAAAATAACCAAGATCGAGCGTCTAGGATTTACTTGTCAATAACTCGCCTGGGAAACATCCAGAGAAGTCAAACACAGTGCTCCTATACTAATTGCCAGGCGCTGAGACGAATGCCGCCAAGATCGAGCGTCTAGGACTTACGGTTCAGGAGTTATTCACAGAAACATGGTTCTGAACATGCTGCCAATTTCTCGCCTGGGAAACATGCAGAGAAGTCCAAGATAGTGTTTTTTAGACTGGCTGCCACGAGCTGAATCGAATGCAGCCAAAAGCGAGCGTCTAGGACTTACGGTTCAGGAGTTATTCACAGAAACATGGTTCTTTTACTGCCAGCCGCGAAAGCGAAAATAACCAAGATCGAGCGTCTAGGGTTTACTTGTCAATAACTCGCCTGGGAAACATCCAGAGAAGTCAAACACAGTGCTCCTATACTAATTGCCAGGCGCTGAGACGAATGCCGCCAAGATCGAGCGTCTAGGACTTACGGTTCAAGAATTAGCTTTAGAAACATTTGCCTTAGGAACATGCAGAGAAGTCCAAGATAGTGTTTTTTAGACTGGCTGCCACGAGCTGAATCGAATGCAGCCAAGAGCGAGCGTCTAGGACTTACGGTTCAGGAGTTATTCACAGAAACATGGTTCTGAACATGCTGCCAATTGCTCGCCTGGGAAACATGCAGAGAAGTCCAAGATAGTGTTTTTTAGACTGGCTGCCACGAGCTGAATCGAATGCAGCCAAGAGCGAGCGTCTAGGACTTACGGTTCAGGAGTTATTCACAGAAACATGGTTCTGAACATGCTGCCAATTTCTCGCCTGGGAAACATGCAGAGAAGTCCAAGATAGTGTTTTTTAGACTGGCTGCCACGAGCTGAATCGAATGCAGCCAAGAGCGAGCGTCTAGGACTTACGGTTCAGGAGTTATTCACAGAAACATGGTTCTGAACATGCTGCCAATTGCTCGCCTGGGAAACATGCAGAGAAGTCCAAGATAGTGTTTTTTAGACTGGCTGCCACGAGCTGAATCGAATGCAGCCAAGAGCGAGCGTCTAGGACTTACGGTTCAGGAGTTATTCACAGAAACATGGTTCTGAACATGCTGCCAATTGCTCGCCTGGGAAACATGCAGAGAAGTCCAAGATAGTGTTTTTTAGACTGGCTGCCACGAGCTGAATCGAATGCAGCCAAGAGCGAGCGTCTAGGACTTACGGTTCAGGAGTTATTCACAGAAACATGGTTCTGAACATGCTGCCAATTTCTCGCCTGGGAAACATGCAGAGAAGTCCAAGATAGTGTTTTTTAGACTGGCTGCCACGAGCTGAATCGAATGCAGCCAAGAGCGAGCGTCTAGGACTTACGGTTCAGGAGTTATTCACAGAAACATGGTTCTGAACATGCTGCCAATTGCTCGCCTGGGAAACATGCAGAGAAGTCCAAGATAGTGTTTTTTAGACTGGCTGCCACGAGCTGAATCGAATGCAGCCAAGAGCGAGCGTCTAGGACTTACGGTTCAGGAGTTATTCACAGAAACATGGTTCTTTTACTGCCAGCCGCGAAAGCGAAAATAACCAAGATCGAGCGTCTAGGATTTACTTGTCAATAACTCGCCTGGGAAACATCCAGAGAAGTCAAACACAGTGCTCCTATACTAATTGCCAGGCGCTGAGACGAATGCCGCCAAGATCGAGCGTCTAGGACTTACGGTTCAGGAGTTATTCACAGAAACATGGTTCTGAACATGCTGCCAATTTCTCGCCTGGGAAACATGCAGAGAAGTCCAAGATAGTGTTTTTTAGACTGGCTGCCACGAGCTGAATCGAATGCAGCCAAGAGCGAGCGTCTAGGACTTACGGTTCAGGAGTTATTCACAGAAACATGGTTCTTTTACTGCCAGCCGCGAAAGCGAAAATAACCAAGATCGAGCGTCTAGGGTTTACTTGTCAATAACTCGCCTGGGAAACATCCAGAGAAGTCAAACACAGTGCTCCTATACTAATTGCCAGGCGCTGAGACGAATGCCGCCAAGATCGAGCGTCTAGGACTTACGGTTCAAGAATTAGCTTTAGAAACATTTGCCTTAGGAACATGCAGAGAAGTCCAAGATAGTGTTTTTTAGACTGGCTGCCACGAGCTGAATCGAATGCAGCCAAGAGCGAGCGTCTAGGACTTACGGTTCAGGAGTTATTCACAGAAACATGGTTCTGAACATGCTGCCAATTGCTCGCCTGGGAAACATGCAGAGAAGTCCAAGATAGTGTTTTTTAGACTGGCTGCCACGAGCTGAATCGAATGCAGCCAAGAGCGAGCGTCTAGGACTTACGGTTCAGGAGTTATTCACAGAAACATGGTTCTTTTACTGCCAGCCGCGAAGCGAAAATAACCAAGATCGAGCGTCTAGGATTTACTTGTCAATAACTCGCCTGGGAAACATCCAGAGAAGTCAAACACAGTGCTCCTATACTAATTGCCAGGCGCTGAGACGAATGCCGCCAAGATCGAGCGTCTAGGACTTACGGTTCAAGAATTAGCTTTAGAAACATTTGCCTTAGGAACATGCAGAGAAGTCCAAGATAGTGTTTTTTAGACTGGCTGCCACGAGCTGAATCGAATGCAGCCAAGAGCGAGCGTCTAGGACTTACGGTTCAGGAGTTATTCACAGAAACATGGTTCTGAACATGCTGCCAATTTCTCGCCTGGGAAACATGCAGAGAAGTCCAAGATAGTGTTTTTTAGACTGGCTGCCACGAGCTGAATCGAATGCAGCCAAGAGCGAGCGTCTAGGACTTACGGTTCAGGAGTTATTCACAGAAACATGGTTCTTTTACTGCCAGCCGCGAAAGCGAAAATAACCAAGATCGAGCGTCTAGGATTTACTTGTCAATAACTCGCCTGGGAAACATCCAGAGAAGTCAAACACAGTGCTCCTATACTAATTGCCAGGCGCTGAGACGAATGCCGCCAAGATCGAGCGTCTAGGACTTACGGTTCAGGAGTTATTCACAGAAACATGGTTCTGAACATGCTGCCAATTTCTCGCCTGGGAAACATGCAGAGAAGTCCAAGATAGTGTTTTTTAGACTGGCTGCCACGAGCTGAATCGAATGCAGCCAAGAGCGAGCGTCTAGGACTTACGGTTCAGGAGTTATTCACAGAAACATGGTTCTGAACATGCTGCCAATTGCTCGCCTGGGAAACATGCAGAGAAGTCCGAGATAGTGTTTTTTAGACTGGCTGCCACGAGCTGAATCGAATGCAGCCAAGAGCGAGCGTCTAGGACTTACGGTTCAGGAGTTATTCACAGAAACATGGTTCTGAACATGCTGCCAATTTCTCGCCTGGGAAACATGCAGAGAAGTCCAAGATAGTGTTTTTTAGACTGGCTGCCACGAGCTGAATCGAATGCAGCCAAGAGCGAGCGTCTAGGACTTACGGTTCAGGAGTTATTCACAGAAACATGGTTCTGAACATGCTGCCAATTGCTCGCCTGGGAAACATGCAGAGAAGTCCAAGATAGTGTTTTTTAGACTGGCTGCCACGAGCTGAATCGAATGCAGCCAAGAGCGAGCGTCTAGGACTTACGGTTCAGGAGTTATTCACAGAAACATGGTTCTTTTACTGCCAGCCGCGAAAGCGAAAATAACCAAGATCGAGCGTCTAGGATTTACTTGTCAATAACTCGCCTGGGAAACATCCAGAGAAGTCAAACACAGTGCTCCTATACTAATTGCCAGGCGCTGAGACGAATGCCGCCAAGATCGAGCGTCTAGGACTTACGGTTCAAGAATTAGCTTTAGAAACATTTGCCTTAGGAACATGCAGAGAAGTCCAAGATAGTGTTTTTTAGACTGGCTGCCACGAGCTGAATCGAATGCAGCCAAGAGCGAGCGTCTAGGACTTACGGTTCAGGAGTTATTCACAGAAACATGGTTCTGAACATGCTGCCAATTGCTCGCCTGGGAAACATGCAGAGAAGTCCAAGATAGTGTTTTTTAGACTGGCTGCCACGAGCTGAATCGAATGCAGCCAAGAGCGAGCGTCTAGGACTTACGGTTCAGGAGTTATTCACAGAAACATGGTTCTTTTACTGCCAGCCGCGAAAGCGAAAATAACCAAGATCGAGCGTCTAGGATTTACTTGTCAATAACTCGCCTGGGAAACATCAGAGAAGTCAAACACAGTGCTCCTATACTAATTGCCAGGCGCTGAGACGAATGCCGCCAAGATCGAGCGTCTAGGACTTACGGTTCAAGAATTAGCTTTAGAAACATTTGCCTTAGGAACATGCAGAGAAGTCCAAGATAGTGTTTTTTAGACTGGCTGCCACGAGCTGAATCGAATGCAGCCAAGAGCGAGCGTCTAGGACTTACGGTTCAGGAGTTATTCACAGAAACATGGTTCTGAACATGCTGCCAATTGCTCGCCTGGGAAACATGCAGAGAAGTCCAAGATAGTGTTTTTTAGAC